>NW_019238692.1:133854-134687 GCF_002742605.1 Olea europaea var. sylvestris | reverse complement strand
CAATGTTGGCAATCTTCTTTGCAGGATGCTGACAGGATTGTTCATTCTATCCAGGATTTGTTCGCTTCCTGGGGGCAGGTCCAAATGCCTCGCCCTACTCCATATGATCGTTCTGCTGCTTCTTCAGAAGAGGACTTGAAGTTCTTGAAGGGGTTGGTATTTGAGTACGTGTCCTTCATGGACATGGACATTGGAAGGGCTAGTGTTGCCAGACACAAGGATGAACTTGAACGCTTGAGTGCGAAATTAGAGCAAGCACTGACGCTTCCGTCGCTCAATCTTTCTGCCGACTTTAAAGCGACGTTGAAGGTCATTCACTCCGAGGTCCTTACTATGCTAGCCAAGAATGCTGAACTAAAGGCCAAGCGTACTCAATATCTTCGAGCCGTAGCCGAGAAAGAGTCTCTGTGCTTGGAGATCAACAAGGCTAAGGACGAGTTGCAAGAAATCTCTTCCGAAGTCATGATTGAAGACTCCTTGATGGTTAACTTGGCTGCTCAGATGAGGGAACTTCAAGCCAAAATGGACGATTGCAGAGCGATGATGGCCGCTAAAAAGCGCAACGCCTCTCAGGGAATTGAGCGAACTAAATCCTTGGTCGAACAGTACAAGAAGCTGGAGGTTGATGATGATGACGTTGCGGCTGAATTGAACATCACTTCCTCCCGACAGAACGAGGATTGGGAAAAACTTAGGGAACGAATTCGTTCCTTATGGGGTAGTTTGTAATTAAGACACACGATATCTTTTCTTTTTTGTACTTTTGTCCCTTATTAATGAACATTAATTTCTTGTGCATTTATTTGATGTTTATTTTCTAATCATCAATTCTT
>NW_019238692.1:127719-130501 GCF_002742605.1 Olea europaea var. sylvestris | reverse complement strand
GTGGTCCTAGTAGTCGTACCTATAGTTATGTCCAATGGCATAACTCCCTTAGCTGAAGTTACTCCTCCATTGAAGCTGGTGAGGATGACTTCTGTAGGAATCATATCACCCTCTGTTTTTGCAAGCTTCCTCATCATTCTGGATGGAATAGTGTTTATAGCTGCTCCATTGTCGACAAGCACTTTTACCACTGGGACGCCGTTAACTAGAGCTTTAACGTATAATGGCCTCAGGTGTTTTGTCAACTTCATGGCTGGCCGTTTAAAAACAACCTTTTCGGCAGCCTCTATTTCTACCTCTTGCTTGTTTTCTGTCGAATTATCCCCTTGTGATAGGTCGACGTGTAGTATGTCACGCTGATCCTCTGTCTCCTGAATCTCCTTCTTGCTTTTTTCTAATGCTTCCTCATCAGTTATCCAACCTGTGGGAGGAGGCATTATTTTTTCTTCCTTATCAATCATCCAACCTGTGGGAGGAGGCATTATTTTTTCTTCCTTATCAATCATCCAACCTGTGGGAGGAGGCATTATTTTTTCTTCCTTATCAATCATCCAACCTGTGGGAGGAGGCATTACTAATGCTTCCTCATCGGTTATCCAACCTGTGGGAGGAGGCATTATTTTTTCTTCCTCATCAATCATCCAACCTGTGGGAGGAGGCATTATTTTTGGAGGTGACCCATACTTCTCAGAGCGAGGCACTCTCTTTTTTCTTTTGGGTGTTCCGTACAGTACGTAGAAATCAAAAGGACGCCCAGATGGCTCCCCCAATAAGTCTACTTCGCGGACTCCCTCTTGATGTAGTTGCTTAAACAGAGTATTGCGTGATACTCCTCTCTTTTTCCTTTCTGCTTTTAGATCAATTTCTTCTTCAATGTCTGTCATCCCATCGTCCTCTTCATCGTTGTAGGCCTCTCCAGAAGTCTGGCCTTCTTCACACACCAGCACGCGGGCTTCTCCTTCGTTGTCCTCCCTCTCTTCTTCTTTTTCCTTATTTTTGAACTCATTGGCCAGTAAGTAATTATTGGCCATGATGGGAGGCAACGTACCGAATTGGATAGCAAGGGGCTCATCTGGATCTTCTTCATCCTTTTTATCTCTCTCAAACCTTGATCTCCCAGAAGAGGTCTCTGGCAGTTCTTTCATTGATTCATCTGTACCAGTTTCTTTATTACTCTTTAAGACGTTTTGATTGGCTACCTTGAGTAGTAGAGGTGCTTTAGGGTGTGGCATTCCTTGTTGCTGCCTCATCATCCGTCCGTAATTTCGCTGGAAACACCTTTGTTGAGTCCTAGTCATTTCGTCGAAGGGTATTGCTCTTCCTGCAGTGTACTGGAATGAATGCCATACATTTGGCCGGCGAGGTTGCGGCCTAAAAGTTCTTCCAACATCCGTTGGTCTGAACTGCCTTTCAAAAGGCGGTCCTCTATAGAATGATGTACCTCGTCCTCTGCCAGGCTGAACGTTTGGGAAGAAAACAGGGCGACGAGGATGCTGCCATGTCTCTGGTTTCTCCTTGTTTCCATTTACTTCCCTTTTACACCTTGCACACAGGACGTTTTCATCCTTTTTTGGTTCTTTTCCTTTGATACGTTCAAAGACACTGGGATGTGGTTTAGGATCTTCTTTTCCGTCATCTATGACTAACTTGAATTTTGGTAACTTGTTCTTGAATCCAGATGTTACCATGTTTACCCCAAGTGGCTATGGGAAAGGATTCTCGTCCACTGCCATCTTTTTCTTATCGTCGAACGTAATTCGTCGCGACTCAATAGCATCCTGCAATACGTGATGAAAAACCAAGCAATTGTTAGTCAAATGTGACCATGCATTATGTCACTTACAATATTTTTTACCCTTTATTTGTTCAGGGTTTGGCAATTTGTGCTTATCGCTCAGTTTTATTTGCTTATTCCTATATAACTTATCGAATATAAGGTCAGCTTTGGTTACATCGAACGAGAACGTTCTAGCCTTTATGTTTTCATCCTTTATGGGTTCATCTTTGCCCGATGGTCTAAATTTGGCCATTATGGGACAAGTATATGTATCCCCTTTTACTAATTCGGCCAAACACATTTCGGCCTGATCATACGATTCGTCATCGATGGTATGAACGTCAAAATTCGGGTCTCTGTAATAAGTCCCTTTGCTAGAATTTTTTATTTGTTCTTCTTCTCTTATCAATCGCTCATACCTAATGACATTCGCACTTAACTGGAAAAGGTCGGGAAATTCCTTGTCTTGGAACTTCTTTTTTAAATCAAAACTTAAGCAGCCTTGCGCGATTTTGACAAATTCTTTTTCGGGCAGAGCTACAAAACACTTGTTTCTTGCTGTTTTGAACCTTTGGAGAAAACTTTCTGCCCATTCATTTGGCATTTGACGTAAATTCGCCAAATCAGCCAAAGTGACTTCAGATTCAGTTTTGTAAAACTGAGCATGAAACAACTGTTCCAGTTGTTGCCATGTTTGAACAGAGTTCGCTGGCAAGTTAATGAACCAGGAGAAAGCTACTCCTGTTAACGAACTAGGGAAAAGTCTCATTTTGTGGTAATCGGTTACATCACCACTTTGCAACGTGAATCGCCCTATGTGTTCCAGGGTAGACACCTCTCCCAAACCAGTAAAGAGTGAGAATTCTGGCACTTTGTACCCTCTAGGCCATGGATATGCTTGGTCAACCCAATCAGGATATGACTTCGTGTAAGTCGGTCTAATGACAGGACGCACCCCAAAGGCCATCTGATCCTGCACGATTTCCATAATCTGATTTCTCAATA
>NW_019238692.1:1222-126404 GCF_002742605.1 Olea europaea var. sylvestris | reverse complement strand
TGATATCTTGGGCGACTTGAAGATTTGGGCGAGACTTTGGATGACCGTATGCCACTCTATTCGTTCAGACTCTGAGCGACTTGTAAACTTGGACGATGGCGTTACCGCACTATTAGGCCCCTTATTTGGGCATTCACCTTGATTCGTTCAATTGGATTTCGTTCTTTGGGCTATCTGATTTGGGGATTCTCCAATTGGGCTTTATTCTCTAGGCTGTTCGATTTGGGCTGAATTTTTATGTGTCAACAAATCGTTATTCGATAACATATTCTTCTAAATTATTAAATCCATCACGCATTGGCTTTGAATTCAAGCAAAATTCAATCTTTACTGGTACTAGGAATCTGTCCACCGTACGCACCCTATGGAGCTCCGGCCGAAGGAAGCCTTCTATACTCCGTATCAATGCTTTTCTATCGGATTTCCCCTCCAAAACAGCCCCGAACACCGTATGTACACATTCCCTTTTTGTTTTATTTATTTGAATTAATATTAATTTTTTTTTTCTCTTTTGCTGGGTAATTCTTGGTGAAAGGGTTCGGCATCAAATGGCTACGCGTTCTTTTCCACAGAAGCAAAGCCAGCACCGAAGGAAGCGCTTACGAGGTCGTTGAAGAAAACTGACGCTTCAAGAGACCAACTTCCAGATACTAAAATCATCGCAATTCTTGCAAAATATATATGGACGAAGGATAATCTCGAGTTTCGACTCCGTGTCATTGCTGCATTGGGCCTCTTAGTTGGTGCAAAAGTAATAATAAAAATCCTATCTTTGCTTTCATGTTATTACAGATGTAATCACAGTGTACAGGTTCTTTTTTCATATGTTCCTTTTTTTTGGAGCTGTGTGTAGGTGTTGAATGTTCAGGTGCCATTCTTATTTAAGCTTGCTGTTGATTGGTTGACAACTGCAACGGGCAATGCCAATGCTCTGGCCGAGTTCACTGCTGCTAATTCAACTGTTTTAGCACTTTTTGTTAGCCCGGCTGCCGTTCTGATTGGATATGGGATAGCACGTTCAGGGGCTTCTGCTTTTAATGGTAACATTTTCAGTAGGAATTTTTAACTACTTTGCTCTGTTTATAGTTTTCCCCCTGTTTTGTAGCATGAAAAAAGCTGAGGCAATGAGATTTCTTGTTTATATATATTATTATTATGGTGGTTAATGCACTTTGATTGATTTTAGAATTGCGAACTGCGGTGTTCTCTAAGGTGGCATTGTGCACAATTAGGCAGGTTTCCCGGAAGGTACATAATGAAATTCCGCCACTCTTTTCGCTCGTGCTCAATCTGTGTTTATGATTTATATACTGTTAAGGAACAATTAGTGCATGATGATAAATTTCTGATTTCCTTTTATGTTGAAGCCGTGCTCAGCGATCACCATTATCCTTGCGATCTTCTGCACGAACAGCTTATTTTATGTTAGATAAAATAATTATTTTCAGACGAGTGTAACAAAAGCAAAAAATGGAGGTCAATGCTGGTAATTTGACAGTGGTTAAAATAAATCAAGTTTGGTATTGCCATGATGTTAACCAAAGATTAGTAAGCAATAATTAATGTCTATGGACTTGAGTGGGAAATTAATGGAGAAATTGCTTGCCTGTTAGTTTAACTGATTTATCATGTGTGAGTTGATTCTGGTGTTGGCTAATGTTGAAGTTAAAACATTCACGTTATTCCCGTGTGGAAATAGCTAAGTATGTATGGTTAAACAAAAATTGCTATTCATCGTGTTATTTTAAGTAACAAATTTTCAATGTATACTTCAAAAAAGTTGCATCCTGAATTCTTTTCATTCTAACATAACTGACTCCATCTTATGCAGGTCTTTTCACATCTGCATGAGCTCGACCTACAGTTTCACCTTAGGTATTTCTTAAAAACTTTTCCTTAGAAAAGCTTTGACTTCTGGATTCCCTGTGGTGCACATTGATTCCTTCAATAGCATGTAAATGAAACTAAAATTTGATTGCATACTTTCTTTACCTTTTGTTGTCTTTGTTAAATTTCTCTCCCATTTTCTGTTGCTTAATCCATTTTCAAAGTGCTTTTTTCTTTTTTTCTTCTTTTTCTTTTTCTGTGACTGAGGGTTATGCCTTCAGTCGGTGGGTCCTAATAGGCAAAGCAGACCATTCTATGATCAAATATCTCAGACTTTTGCTTTTTACTGCTTATTTACAACATGAGAAGAATTGGTACAGAGCAATCAAATCAGAATACAGCACATGATGCTTGCGATGGCCTCAGAATATTTTTTTAGGATCAAGAGCTCAATTAATAACTACTATTCATTTTCAACGTCTTTCTTTCTATTTGCAGTCGTGAAACGGGTGGTCTTAATCGAATAATTGATCGTGGTAGCCGTGCTATTAATTTTATTCTTTCATCCATGGTCTTCAATGTTGTACCAACAATATTAGAGGTATGGTTTGCGTTCCTGGCCTTTTTTTTCTTACTTGTGGATTTATGTTTATTTCTTCTGGCAATACAAAAATTTCAATGGTATTGATGCTTTCATTTTCTGTTTTCTAATTACGATCTTAACTGCTTTAGTGTTTTTCAGATATCAATGGTGTCCGGTATTCTTGCATATAAATTTGGAGCACCATTTGCATGGATTACATCACTCTCTGTGGCTGCATATATAATTTTCACATTGACTGTGACACAGGTATTATTCCTTCTTCTATGCCTCCACTGATGTTTCTGGTATCATCCATTATTTCTTGGAAACGGAAAGTTTTAACTTTTCCAAAGAATGTAGTGTTCTCTATATATCTTTCCCGTTCTTCTCTCATTATTCCAAAAATTGTTGTTTCCCTTCTCCCGTAAGTTCTTCAGCCTCTGTTTCTGTTCGTTGTTTTTCTATATTTTTTTCACCAAGATGGGTGTTATTTTATCAATAATTTTACCAATATTTTTCAACACAAGGCATCACTTTCCATTTCTTTTTATAGTGGAGAACAAAATTTAGGAAGGAGATGAACAAAGCTGATAATGATGCTAACACAAGGGCAATCGACTCATTAATTAACTATGAGGCGAGTTCATAATTGTTCTTATATGGGAATTCTTTCGAATTTTGATGCAGTATTGGTTACTTGTATTCCAAATTAATGGTTAATTTGTATATTTTCTTTTCAGACTGTAAAATATTTCAACAATGAGGCTTTTGAAGTTGAAAAATATGATGAATTTCTGAAAAGTAAGTATTTTGAGATTTAGAGAAGGCTTCCTTTATATTATTAAACCTGATCTTTTAAATGTTAGTCAAGTGAACTTATTCTCAATAGACAGGTTGTCCATAACAATTAAAAAAATGTATTTTTTGTTGGGATTAGGAGGCGTTATTAAAGCCATCATTGGATCTTATCAATGGGTGAAGTTTTAGAACTGATTCTCGTAATGGTTTGCGAACACTGATCTCTTTGACAGTTTTGCAATTCTTTATGTTTAAATTCTATATTTAATTAAGCTTGCTATACATGGCTGGATGGTAGCCATTGGAATAATATGGTCACCTCGTGAACTGGGATTGATGCTGTTGGCTTTTTCTTCTGTTGTTGCAAAATATTTCATTTGAGCTGGTCTGATCTTCAAAACAGCTTGGTCTGTAAAATGCACTAAATATTAGTCAGATTGCATTTTGCAATGGTTCTGGGGGTCTGACAGTAGCTTAAAATGATTTTGCGTTCAATTGCTTGTCACAAAGTGCTGATTTTTTTTATCATGTCTTTCCTCCTACTCTATTCTTTGCAAGTCTAATAGATCGGATTCAAATTAATTATTGGCAATATAATACGTTTCAGGATATGAGGATGCTGCCTTACAAACTCAATGGAGCCTTGCCTATTTGAACTTTGGCCAGAATTTGATATTTAGCACAGCACTCTCTGCAGCTATGGTCTTGTGTTCCCAGGGGATTATGAATGGCAACATGACTATTGGTGACTTGGTAAAACATCAATCTTCTTACTCTTTTGCTTTACATATTATAAAATCCAGAAAGAAAAATGCACTTCTACTGTCAGCATGATTGATGATATTGTTGCCTCCACTTTTTTACCTGTAGGTCATGGTAAACGGTCTACTTTTTCAGCTGTCTCTTCCACTCAACTTCCTTGGAAGTGTTTATCGGGAAACAGTTCAAAGTTTGGTTGACATGAAATCCTTGTTTCAGTTACTAGAGGTATCATCATCTCATTGATTGCCTTGCATTTCAGTTTATAAACTCTCAATCATCTTAAGATTAGTGTGCTCTATATATTGCCCTGAATTAGTGGCTTGAGCAATGTGTAGATCAATAAGGTGAACTGTTCCCCAAACTGCAAGAGAGGAAAAGAGAGCCATTACACTCAAGTCTCTTTCTTGGATTTTGGTTGAAGTCCTTATCTGATTACTTTTCTTCCTGGAAATGTCTTTAAGGAACAAAAGAAAGTAGAATTAGTTTTTTTGTACTTTTTCGGCTTAGATGTATGACTTCACATAGTCAATAATTTTGATTCTCATGAAGTTGAATGCTTTCACCTTTCGGTGGAAATGAAGAAGGAATGGAGGGTAACTATGGCTTGTCAGTGATGTATATAAGTACATTGTGAAGCTCATCTAGAAGATATCATATGAGATTCATCAATTTAGAATGCACTTACCAGGTTTCACGAAGGTTTTTAGCCAATAGTACTAGTAGGTGTTAATAAAAAGGAAAAGTTGATTAGAGGAAATGAGAAACAGCATCGCCTATAGGAGAGGAAGTACACAAAAAGGAATAGAGGGTGTGGCAGTTGACTTTGGAGGTTTACTTAGATAAACTAGCTTCAATGAGGAGAATGGTCTACAAAGAGTCCTTAGTTTCTTGCCTTTTTGTTTTCTCTCTTTTAGGTTTTTCTATCAACATTATGGATTTGAGAAGTTTAATTATATATCTAGGCTGTCAAATTATGCATTTGCAAACATGACTTACTGTTGAAATTTATTTTTAACTAATATGTATGGTTGGGTAAAATGTGATTTGTGAATTAATTTTTTTTTACTGCATTTATGTGTTAATTTGTTTCTATGAGTAACATTGAAAGATTAGAGAGCTCGAGTCTTCTCTCAATTTTTGTACTTCTTTTTTCTTACGATTCTGACCATTATATGTTTCTGATTGATATCTTCAGGAGAAGGCTGATATTAGGGATGCAGATGGCGCTAAGCCTTTGAAGTTATATGGCGGTAGCATTCAGTTTGACAATGTCCACTTCAGGTGCACCATAAATTCTCTGGTTGGTGTTTGTGGCATGATGGCAACTTGTAAACAATGGAACAATACAGGATCTTTTGAATCATCATGCTCAAAACTCTTGCTGACAGCCATCCATTAGGGCTGTTGAGTGGGACAAGGAAATAAGCACTATATCTTGTGTGCTGTAAAACAAATTATGTTATCTGGTGAAAATTTTTGTGAAAAGAAGGGAAAATTGCATGATTGGTACTCATCCTATGGCCTCTATAGTATGTTGGTCCTCCTCCAACTTTAAAATGGTACATTTTAATGCTCAACTTCTCATTATTTTAATCAAGTTTTCTCAATGGATGGATGGAAACTATCCATTTGACCATTAAAAAGTAAATTTTTTTATTTTTGTTGAAAAGACAATTACACTGTTATTTGGAGTTAAAACAAAATAAAAGAGGAGTGATAGAAAAATAAAGGAAAGAAAAAATAAAAGAAAGCGAACCTTGGGGGTGCAATCCATGAGGAGGGATTGGGGTGTGAGGGGCTAGGATACGTGTTTGGAGAGGATGACTCTATTTTTTTTTTTCACTCTTTTATTTAATTATTATTAAAAATATTTGTGTTCAACCCATTTCATCCTCACAATAGTGCCCCCACATTCTTTGTGCATACCATTTTAATTGTCAAACCGACAATTTCCATCCATTGGGATTACTTGTGCAACAATATTAAGAGGTTGAGGACCAAAATGCTCCGTTTTAAAATGTTGGATCAACTTACTAAAGAGGTCTTAGGTTGGGACCACCTTTGCAATTTCCCCCTAATAGGGAAGTTATTTGGACAAAGAGAAAGGAAAACTATTTTTATAGGAAGAAATAGGGATCGGGATAGTGTAGACATCCTTGCAACATTTGCCCCATCTACAGTCCCATCATATCACAGGATTTCAAAATATAATCTTATTTGGTCTTGCATTTGCATTTTTCCCTGGCATTACGCATGCAATCTATGACTAAAGTACTTTTCATCAGCACTTGATACTTATACTTGATGGATCATTCTTTTAGCATTACATCTTGATGATTTCATCTTTACATGTTTACCCCATGTACAGTGGTTTTTGTGGATATTGTACAATCTGGAATGATACCCGTCATGTGTGAAATTTTCTTCACATTTCCACTTGAATGGATGACTATGGTCCAGTCTCCAATTTTTGTAATTGCTTTGTGTAATCCTATTATTTGCAAGTGTCTTGGATAAAAGAGTCTTTGCAATCATGTCCACACATAGTTTCCTTTTTGTCTGTGTGTAAGGTTTGCATAGAATCCTGAGGTTCTTTATATTTGATTTAGAAGATCTATACAAGAGTCTTCTTTGATGCCCATTTCTTGTTCTTCTTATGTAGTTATCTATCAGAAAGGAAGATTCTTAATGGGATATCATTTGTTGTTCCAGCTGGGAAAAGCGTAGCTATGGTTGGAACCAGTGGCAGTGGTAACGTTTATGTCATAGAAATTATTTTTGACATTACTAGCTCTATCCTTTATTTGAGTAGTTGACTATTGTTACCTCCCTTGAGGCTTGTTTTCATGATCTTATGTCCTACTAAAATGGATAAAGTATCTCTGTTATTTTGATTAGCTAGTATCAATTATCAAAAGCTGCCAAGACTACTTGCATCGCTGCTAAATGTTATCACTAGACTTTTTGATATGAGATCTGTGCATTAACTGTAACAAGTTATAAAGAAAAAAAGGGGACTTATATGGGAAAATTATATTATCTAGGAGATCCAAATCCAGATGTATAACATTGAAAAGCTCCCTTCCCTGAGATTTGTTTTCCCTTTCATTTAATTGAATATTCACCTTGGATGGACTGTTTTAGTGACAAAATGGATGCTAAAAATATTGGTTACGATAAAAGATTGCATAAAGTTTACAGAGATTGATAACTAAGAATTAATTTAAGTTTTTAATACTGACCAGATATGGTTCAGTTTAAATTTACTAATACATTTTAGCTAAACCGTTAGCCATGTTTCTTGTGAAGACAGAGTAAGAGAGTTTTGCAATGGGATTTTTGCGCTTGTTATTTGGGGGAAACAATAATATTATCATCCTTTTGTTCTAATTTTTTATGTTTTTGTGCTCAACTATTCTTCTTTGTTGCCGTTATATTTGCATTGGTTTAATATGCAGGCAAGTCCACCATTTTGAGATTGCTCTTCAGGTTTTTTGATGTCCATACTGGAAATGTAAGAATAGGAATTTTGGTTTCGCAAACCTTATATATAACTCATGGGTGTAGTTGTTCGGTATAGAAGTTTATTATAAGCTACTATTTCTTCTGATTTGAATTGTCCTTCTGTAGCTTTATGTCCTTTACTTTGGTCATTGATAGTTTCTATGTTTAGCTAAAACTGATCATAATGCTATTCCTCTTCAATTGAAGTTATTAGGAAAAAGAAATTGCAAAGGGGAATCTCTTCTGCTTTATATTGAATAAAAAGTATATTGTATAAATAGCACCAATTTTGAATCTTAGTTACTTCTTTAACATTTCAATTTTATTGCTCTTATTTTTCCATATTGAATGCCAGTAGCAACTTGACATTGACAGATAAATATAGATGCTCAAGATATCCGGGCAGTAACACTTGAAAGCCTTAGGAAGTCTATTGGTGTTGTTCCACAAGATACTGTGAGTTTGTAGTTGTACAAGGAATTCACTTAATTATTTGTTTCTCAATATTCTTAGGCATGTAAGAACTTCTTATGAGTCATGATGGATACTTTTGTTCTGCTGCCAGGTACTATTCAATGACACTGTATATCACAACATTCATTATGGTCGTCTTTCAGCAACAGAGGAGGAGGTGTTATATGTTAAATCACCTTTCTTTATCAGCTTGACAATTCAAACACTTTGTAACATTAGTATTTGATGTCTTAGATTAGGTGTATGATGCAGCTCGGAGGGCCTCAATCCACGATACTATCATGAAGTTCCCGGAGAATTATTCAACTGTGGTGGGGGAAAGAGGACTTAAGGTGGGATTTTAATTTTTCCCTCTCCACCTTACTACCTACTTAATGGAACCATATTTTTTGATTTTCTGAAGACTTATTTATACATGTAGGTAGTAGTTTTGCTGGATATACGAGTTTCTTCCTCTTTTTATATGGTCTAGTGCAAAGTTACATTGTCCTGATTTTTGTAGTTAAATCTTGTTCTTTTCTTCTGTGTAGTCATCTAGCCAGATTATTGGATTTGTAGAAGTAATTATATTTTACCCCTACAACTGGTTTCTAAGTTGCATCTTTGAAAGAGAAATATGTTATATCAATCATCAGCTGTGTTGCTAAAGCTTTTTATCAAAAGTTGTATGGTATCTGTAGATCAAGCACGGGTTATGCGGCCAGTGATACGAGAAGCCATTTTATTGGGAATGAATATTTAAAGTAGTTAGCCTATATGACTGATTCGTGTATTATTTGGAGCTAATTCCATGGGGAAATTATATGGCTCTTTTCTCTTCTGCAGTTAAGTGGTGGTGAAAAACAACGAGTAGCACTAGCGCGTGCATTCTTGAAAGCACCTCCTATACTGTAAGTATTTTTTGACATTTCTGACTAATTAATTTTTCAATTGATGTCATTACTGTAAAAGGATTACACATGACCATTCTTTTCACTTTCGTTCATAAATTGTCTGTAGTTTGGAGAACAAGAATTGAGTTGGCAAATAATGAATATAAAAACTTTTTGGTCCCTATGAATCTTGAACCCTAAAATTTTGGCTTCAAATAGAAGGCAAAATTTGGAAAGAAGTTCACTATTTGAATTTATTGAAGGAATTGATCAAGAATTAGTCGTATATCATTAGATTAGAAATTAGCTTGATGCTTTTTTTGTTTGACGTGCTTGGCCATTACACTCAATGGCTATCATGCATTTTCCGTCGTAGTTGTCTTCTCATTACAGCTGATGCTTCCTTAACATGGGTTGAGACTTATTTCTTTTCTTGTAACCATACATTTTGTGTTCTTATTTTTAGTGATGGTGCAGGAGAATTATCTAGCCGTTTGTATTTGTTTGCCTTCCTGTCATATTTATTTAAGTTTTGATTGCTTGACAGGTTTAAAGCATTCTCTGCTATGCTTTCTATATTCATCTTTGAGGAACATCCTACAGAGCTATTTTTTATTGGACAATCATTTTTTTAAGTAACAAATTTATCAATCTTCTTGTCAATCTTGATTCGAGTATTAGCTTTTTTCTTGTGTTACGGAACTTATGTTCACAATTAACTGAATGCCTGTTTCATGTTTGCACATGTAATTCTAGAGAATAAATGAACAACTAGATAAGGAAAAAAAAACCTTTCTTTTTGTCATAAATTTAGTATATGTTTTAAGGGCTTACTCGAACTAGTGGTTGCATCATGCTAAGCATTTCTTTGTTAGACACTCTTAGAGTGAAAAACTATTATATTTCTTGAAATGTGTATCTACAAATCAATTCATTTTTGTGCTTTTAGGTTCTGTGATGAAGCTACTAGTGCCCTTGATAGCACAACAGAAGCAGAGATCTTGGATGCATTGAAATCTCTTGCAAATGATCGGACGTCAATATTTATTGCTCATAGGCTTACAACTGCAATGCAGTGTGATGAGGTACGCACTCTAGGTAGCCAATATCCATATCCTGTTGGGTCCATGGTTATAGCTTTTCTCCTGATCCTTTGTCTTGTTTCAAGGAAAACGTGTTAGTTTTTAGTTACATAATACCTAATAAATTACACTATAATGTGCCCCTGTAGCCTCCTTCCATCTTATAAATTCATATTATTTTCTTTGCATTTTTTCTACCCTCAGCATATCTCCCCTTCCCCATCTCTCTCCTTAAAAAAAAAAAAAAAAAAAAAAAAAAATTAAAAAAAAAAAAAAAAAAAAAAAAATATTGAAAAAAAAGAAAAGCTATGTACTAAAGAATGCTCTGGCATTTAGGCCCAGTTTGAACTGCATTTTTTCAAAAATATATATTCTTATACAGTGATTTGACATCATTTCAACTACATATTTTTCAATAAAATAATATCACACGCAAATCCAAAACATTTTCTCATTTTTTAACTACACATTCTCCATCAATCTACTATTTCAAAATACATTATTTCAAAATAATGTGGCTCAAACACTTAAGGGGGTGTTCTCTTTGTATTTCAGTTTTGTGTTTTGAGTTTTAAATTCATTTTGAGTGTTTGTTTTGAAATTGTTGAAAATGTTTTCTTTTTGTTAGTTTCTCAAAACAAAAAAAAACGAATTTTTTTTTTTAAACTTTGAGAATGACTACACCACCACCTCAAAACACCAAAAAAATAAAAAAATTAATTTTTAATTTTTATTTTTTGAAATTTTGAGAATCACCACACCACCTCCCCAAAAAAAAAAAAAAAAAAAAAAAAAAAAAAAAAAAAAAAAGGTGTTTCCCGCTTTTTGAATTTTTTCAAGTTTTACACTGAAAACGCCAAAACGGCAAAAAAGTCGTTTTGTGTTTTCTTTACAAATTTTTTTTTCGTTTTCGAAAATGGGAAAGAGAACACGTTTTCACCGTTTTGAAAAATCGAAAACCGAAAACGGTAAAGAGAACATGGCCTTATTTTTTCCTATAAAGTTGCATTGAATGATGTTAGGTTGAATCTTTGGCTCTTTATCCTTGATATGTTGGGATAACAAAAACAAAAAAAATTCATGACATTTCATGCACATTTCCTAGACGGGCCAAAAGAAATTTCATGTACTTTATATGCATTTCCATGTTTTCCCTAAAATGGGGGCTTATTTTTTCCATTAGCTAAGACAGATTTCAGTATTTTAAGGATTCAAGTGATGAACCTTGTCGTGCCATTTCCTATCTGTTGAGATTTCCATGACTTGTACGTTGCTAATCTACTTTCCTCAATTCCAACTTGTTTCCTGTATGCTGCAGTTCTCTATTTAATTATTGCATTATGCATATATTGTTATGGATACAGATTGTAGTTTTGGAGAATGGGAAAGTCGTAGAACAAGGACCACATGAGGTTCTCTTATCAAAGTCTGGAAGATATGCACAACTTTGGGCACAGCAGAATACCACTGTTGATTCCATCGATGCCTCCTTCAAACTAGAGGCATAAATACCCATGTACGAGGGGAAGACGGGAGGTTTCCCTCCATTGAATTCTTGCTTGTCATGTAAATTGGATCATTCTCCTAATAATTTCTACAAGTGTATATTCAACTAATATATTCCGTTTTGACTTTCACCTTGTAAGTCAACTAATTTTTTTAATTCTTGAATGACCTGTGCTCTTCTGCTTTGGTACCCTTCACTTTTAAATAATTTGTCAGAACTCATTAGCCTTCCTTCTCATTCTCTTGGTTGTACTTGCCTTGGAGGTAGTTGAACTATGATTTTAAGAGGGAAGATGATGTGATTATGTGCTAAGAGCATCTCTGATGCATTATATGAATTGCAGTCTACATGGTAAATATATAGAAAACTTTCAATTTACGTGGTATTGATGTCTAGTGAATAGATAATCGATTTTAAATTTTATTTTTAATAGGTTCTATCGATAACTCAATTTCATCTAATTAGTATCTCATATATATATATGGATGAGAGAGAAATAATAAATAGGAGAGACAAAGGACATTTAAATTTTGCTAACTCGCCTCGGAGTCTTTAGGTCTAAGTCTTTTTCACAATGTTCAACTTTTTTATTGTCACATTGGCTAGGATACCACTCTGAGTGCGTTGGAGAATATATATATATATATTTTTAATAATGTCTATTTTGTTAATGTGATACATTTTTCCCACAATCGATCCTAGCATTAGAGATTCTCTAATTTTAACCACTATTTCAATTTAAAATGAGGTTTAAGGAACTTTTACATGGAAATTAAATTTACAAAATTTACCATTTTTTTCTTAAAACTTTTCAGATCCTGCTGTTACCTAAATATTGAAGTATGTATTAGTATTCTGATAATTGGCTTTTTACAGTAATTAATTGTTATACACTTAGGGTGTGTTTGATTATATTTATTTTCTCTGGAAAATATCAGTTTTCTACCCAAATTTCTACTTGAAGTGTTTTATTGCTATTTTTTTCCATGGAAAACATTTTCCAACTTTTGAAAATATGCCTGATTTTCCTTGTTTTTAAGGAAAACATTTTCCTTGGGTAGAGGTGGTTTTTATTTTCCACAAAAGATGGAAAATATTTTCTTTTCTAGGTGATATTTTCCATGTCAATTAAACACACTCTTATTGTTTGATCAGTATAAAAACTTTCTTACCTAATGCGTTCCATCTAAATGATATTCATCACAGATGATGAATAACAATATTAACTCTTTTTTGTAACAAAGACCATTCAATTCAAAAACTTACATGTTCGCAATTAATAAATATTTCCTAATCAATTTAATAAATCTAATCAATTTTTATTATAATTGGGTTTTAATTTTAGATTTTGTTTTAGACGGGGTGAATTATTTGGTATCGAGAAGAATCTCTTTATGATATCTGTAGTGGATATATGGGTAAATCTACTTTAAATGCAAAATCATCTCATGGTTTGACTCACTGTAACAACTTTGAATGTCATTTTGCATCAATGGAATTAAGGTCGGGTCCAAAATTATCCTAATAGCGAGATTATTGAGTCTATGCGATAGAATGTGTACATTCGTTCACACAAGGTATGTAATATTATATAATTTAATATGTATATTATATTGTTCTTGAAATTGAAGTACATAAAATAATTTTAAGTTATTATATATATTTTTAAAGATATTGCATCTTGTTGCCTAATTTATTATTTGTTTTCTCACTTTATGTTTGGCTATATGCTCATTTGTTTTATGGATATGTCCACTAAACAAAAGATGAATATGAGATTGTTGTATGGACTTGAGACTCTTGTAATATTGGAGATGGAGCTACAAGTTTTTCAAAGGAATATAAACTCAAGTTGATAAACTCCCCAACTCTAGAAAAATCATTTCTTGAAAATCTTGAACTTGAGAAGAAAATGGACCAACATTATGAATTAAAAACATTCCAAAAATTGGGAATCTCTTCCCTCTTTTAGGATCGTACAACGATAATATACAAGAAATTCTTGATAAATTTGGCATAATCCGGACTTACAATATTAAAAATGGCCACATTTGGTGTATTTCATCAAGTTATAATGAAACCATTCTTTACAAGTTTTGGAGTATTCTTACTATGATTTTAAGATTCACGGGGAGACATTTTCTTGTGAGGATGACAACAATCTATATCTCATTCTCGATAAATTTAGGATCAACTGATTTTTCATCAATAGAGAATTATTTATTTAAAGATGATATCCTTCTGGTCTTTTTATAGCCTCTTGAGCATAATTGAAGATACTAGAAATATTCAAAAAATAGTATTAGAGTCTTGTAGTGAATTCAAATCTGGCTAGGTCCTTGTCAAGGTAGTCTACTCTTCTATAAACATGTCTCTTCTCTAAAGATCTTGTTTCTCCGCTTGTTGAAAATCAAAAGTTTACAAAGGTATGTTAGGGAAAACTTCTCCTTTCTTCTCTTTTAAATTATTTTACACGTTTGTTTGCAAATGTATGTTTATGTTTGTTGAAATAGTGTATGCTTTAATGATGTATGGTTACCTGTTCATAATGAGATGTGTCTATTATCATCTCTTCATATAGATCGACAACTCTGAAATCTCGATTTTACAAGATTCATTTTTTCTCCTTTTTTTTTTGATGCTATACAAGTAGTATTGTATAGGCATTCAACTCATGATTTCAAACTACTTGTTTTCGTTTAAAATAAATGAATTGTACATATAAATCTACATGAGTACCCAAATATTAATTAATGCAAGTTGGTGCGAGTTTTATTTTATTTTTTAAAATATAATTATTAGCTTATGTTCACTACATCTCAACTGTTCATGGAATGGAAGACGCTAGAATATAATGTGTGCAAAACGGCTGAATGAAAATTTGTAGAACTTAGAAATAGGAGAGGCAAGAGAGATTCATCACTCTTTGCTCATTACATATTATCTTGTATTATGGGGATGATTACAGTTAATTCGTATACTGCTTTTTTTAAATGTTTACACGTACTACAATTAAAATATAGAATATGATTTCAAGAATTGACATTATTACCTGTGGTTATATTCAACAATATACTTTTCACGACACTCGTATTAAAGAACCAGCAAATGTATTGGTTGAAATTATTTTTCAATTAAACAATGAATTAGGTGATTAATGTCAACTAAATCGGTGACGATCATCACCAATGAAGAATAACATTACTTTTTTGAAAATAGATATAATGAAATGAAGATGCATCATAATGATATGCAAAAAACTACATTCGATACCAAAAATAGGAACTTGAGAATGTTGATTTACTTATCAAAAATATAGTATAAATTTGATCATATCAAGTTCGAACGAAAAATAAAGTTGCAAAATTTAATAATAATTGAAATATGAATCTAATAATCAAAACAAGAATATTGAACGTCTCATACTATTTTAAAAACTTTTAAATATAGAGGACTAAATGTAATTTTCTAAAGCAAGCATATTTGTTGAAACTTTTGAGTAAGAATCTCACTCGCTGAAAAAACTACTACAAGATATGGTAAATTAAATATGCCCACTTAATAAATATTTCTAAGAAAATTTCAACAATGTTTTTACCCTTTATTATAATTGGGTTTTAGGACATCAATTCAAACACAAACCAAAAGACTTGTTCGACAACAACATTAAACTCCCCATCCACATTATCCTTTTATGAATAACTATAATATATATAATTAAAATAAATTTATAAGAATAATAATCTTAATTTAATTTATTAATTTATATTCAGTTCAATATATCAATTTAATATTATTCAAGGAAATGGTAAGTTAATAAATAAAAAAAGAACATTATTTTTTTCCAAGTCGTTAAAGTAAAAAATATATGACATGTTTAATACACTGAATTATATACAATAATCAAACAATATATTTAAACAAGGAAGAAAAGTGGTGTTGGTGAAAAGGCTCAAGAAAGCCGAATGCTAGAACAGTTTTTGGAGAAAAACCAGTGTACTCTATTTTTATAGAGTACATTTAGAGTATCTTTAAATTTATGAAGTAAAATTTTTCTTACACTTCAATTGAGAGTTTATCATTTGCTCTTATTTTACATTTTTTAACTATCATTTATTATTTTTCTCTCATTTTTCGATTAATATATAATTTTAGATGTCTAAATTATATAAAATAATATGAATAATTTAAGTAGTGGAGAATCGAAACTTATAATTTTACTAAATACAATCATGATAAAATACAAAGAGAGAGTAAGTTTGAATCTCCATGTAGAAAGGCAAACACACTATCTATTTGAGCCCCATTTTGAACAAAAGAATGCATTTTTAAATAGTGACTGATGGAGAATATGTGGTTAAAAATTAAGGAAAAGTTTTGGATTTACGTGTATTATTTTATTGAAAAATGTGTGGTTGAAAATGAATTTTTTGAAGAATGAGGTTCAAACAAGGACATAATCTCAAATTTTTTCTCTTTAAAATAAAGATCATCTCCCATTTTAAGAGTCTCTCAAAATTGATCTTATACCATAAATTTTATTGAATAGGAAACGTCGCCCATCACTTTTAGCATGTGTTTCATAGAAAGACTACGAAGATAGAAAAACATAAGGGCAATTTACAAAAATACCCTTAAAATTATGGAAATTTTTGAAAGTAAAAAATGTTGTTTAAAGTTAAAAAAATGGCACAATGTCACTTTTTTCAAAAAAAAAAAAAAAGTGACACAATGTCAATTTTAAAAGTTTAAGGTTACTTTTATATTAAAAAACGACATACAATCTCACTTATTTAAAAAGTAATGTTTATCACTAAAAAAAAGGTGATAAAATTCCAAGAAGATGACTAAAAAAAAGTGACAAAAATTCGGAAAAAAGTGACAACTACTTAAAAAAGTGCCAAAAATAAAAAAAGTGACGAATTTGAAAAGGAGTCACAATGTCACCTTTAGAAGTCTAGTGTCACTTTTATATTAAAAAATGACATACAATCTCACTTTTATTAAAAAGTAATGTTTGTCCCTTAAAAATGTGATAAGAATTTCAAGAAAGTGACTGAAAAAATGACAAACATTAAAAAAATAATAATAATAAGAATTCAAAAAAGTGACAAAAATCTAAAAAGTGACACAAATGTGACGAACACTAAAAATGTCAGACATTTCTCTCCACATTGACCATTTTGAAATAACTAGTTGCCCTTTTGATGTATTTCTCTCCACCTCACATTGTTCAGCTTTTCCGACGGTACTAACTTAATCTCATTTAAAAAAATAATAAAAAAAACACGAAATTTTTTCGGAGAATACCAATAGGCATACACTTGCACATACGGTACACAAAATCATCAAATCGAAATAAACAAACTCAAGCAGAAAAAAATTCTTGTTTCCCAATATCTGCAACTTGTTCACTTAAAAAACAAATTTCTCATTCCCTAAGCAAGTCTGGTACCCAAACCAAGAACAATGTGAAAATTTTCTAAAACAACATTGCTCCCTGTCCCGGCTTGGGGACAGGGTCAGGGAGGCGCCCCCTATTGGAGGGGTGCCTGCCCCTGGTCGGCGCCCCTGTCTTCAACCCTGTCCCCAAGCCGGGACAGGAGGCTTTATTCTTTCTAAAATTAACTTGACAGCAACTTCAAAAGAATTGGTTAGTCCTGTTTCGCCATTTTTAGTCGAAGTGATTGAAGCCGATATCCTGCAACTATAGAAACACAAGTCACAATATTAATTCTCTTCAGCACATAAATTGATTCAAGAAAACAAAAAGGATGTCATGAAAAAGAATGAAGTGCAATATTTTACATCATCGGACTCTTTTTTCTCTTCCTTCTTCGTTTCAGTAATAGCTGGGCAACAGTACCGCCTGCTACAGCAGGTAAAGCTACAACAACTGCACTATCGTTGGTAGGAACTGAAGCCAAATTCTCTCTTCCAATTGCAATCATCTCGATGATATCTTCGTCCTTTAATTGAGACAAGAGCAACAAGTAATTTTTAAAATACATGGGCTATATAATTTAATAGAATTGAAAAATCCAAACTACTGTATATTGTTGATGAAATAACAGAATTGCCTTATTTACCCATTAGAATTTGTGGGTGAACATGGAGCCATTTCAGAGGATGATCACTTTGGCTGGTGAGAAAGTCATAACAGAACGAGAGGTGTGGTGAAGCATACAAGGAACTGGAAAGAGGAGGAATTGATGAAATATAGATTGAAGAAAGAAAATTTGAAGGTGATGTTAAGAAAAATGGAGATGAGGGTACAGTGATTGAGGTTCTGCTGTGATTGGAGGTGGGATTTGTGGATGTGGATTATTTTATGGAAGGAGATGAAGAAAGTATTAAATATGGTGTGAGAATGTTTAAATTTTTTTAGGGTATAAATCTAATTTGTTATTTTTTTTTGAGTAACAGGCCTAACTTCCTCATTTGAATTTGTGGGCATAAATAGGCTGGGGGCACAGATTTTATTTATTTATTTATTTATTTTGGGAGTTGATAACGAAAATGCAAGTGAATAGAAAGGTTGGAGACATTTATTGCAAATTATCTTTTATTTATTGAAAAAAAACTCGCTAGTTAATTACAATTTTATTTATTTATTTAAATTTTTGCTTCTAAATCCTGAGTTTATCTAATTCCTCATATGAAAGATAGACGTAAGGCCCATTTGATTCTCATTTTTATCAAAATACATTTCTCTCTCTCTCTTTTTTTAAGCACACATTCTTCATTAAAATAATATTACACATAAATTCAGAACTTGTCCTTAATTTTTATCCAAACTGATAAGTGCATTTTTTATGCACTTATATAACTCACAAACATAACTAGAATATGAGCAAAGTGTTTGAAATGTGACATAAATTCGTTTAATTCTTGGATTGTAGGATTTGCTGATGGACATGGTGGAATTCACGAAAAAAAGAAGCTAAAAGGATCAAAACGAATCAAAATGAAAGTTCAGGACCAAAATGCAAATCTCTAAAAAGTGAACCAAAGAAGCAATCAAAGATTGGATCAAGCCAAGTACCAATTGGAAGTTAACATGGATCGATGAAATGAAAAAAAGGAAGAAACGAGGCCAAAATTGTGGAGAATAAAGTTCAAAGACTAAAATCAACATTATGGAAAAAGTGACACATATGCGGTCGCATAGGTTAAACCTATGCAACCGCATAGGTGCCACCCGAAACTAAAACCCTAGTTTTTTTTAGCCTATGGGGCTGATTATGTGGTTTTCATTTTTCAATAAAACTCTTATGGACTTCGATTTTTACGCGATATAAAAGCCTAGACTCGTCAAAATTAGGGCAAGAATGCATTGGAGGAGAAAAGAAACACTTCTTGGAGACCAAATTGAGGAAGATCAACAAGCGATTTCACGAAGAACATCAAGATTTCATCAAATTTCAATATCCGGTGATATTTTATTTTCAAGAATTCATATATTCCTTTAGATTCTCAATGTTAGGCTAAGTTTTCTCCTACTAGGAGATCGATAAACTATATAATATGATCTTTGGATTTTAATTTTTACAATTTGATAATTAAACACATATTTGATTATTTGAATGATTTATATACATTAATTTCATCCATGATTGAGTGCATGTGTGGTGATTTATTTCTTACATTCGAGAGAAGGAAAATAAATTTGACAAGCTATAGATCATCATAGGATACGATAGGGGATAGAAATATACCTCTATACTTTGCGTGATTCTCTAATTACTCATAAAACTCCATGCATTCTTATGTATATGCATCCGCCACAGAAATATAGGTTGGTGGTACATAAGAATAGGTTTAATATTGCTCGAGAGAGTGTGTTGAATGGATTTAGGAGTATTGAGTCGTCAATAATCAAATTGTGTTGTCACATTATGAAATTAGGGTTTAAATGATTATTACATAGGAATTCTTGATCCTAGTGTTTTCTAATTTTATTGAATACAATCAATTTTCGTCTTAATCATCACGTTGCGAGTAATTTCATTTAAACACATTGTTTGCATAGTTAATTCATTTCATAATACGTGTAGCAAAATTAGGGTTTCACTAAATTAGGGTTCTTCTTAGGTTAAATATCTATTTTGACAAATTCATTTCGGTTAAGGTTAAGGTAGATAAAATTGAACTACTCGATTTCCGTGGGACGATATTCGGAACTTAATATTCCACTTTATTACTTGTTAACAAGCTGTACACTTGCGGTAGTTTTAAATCGAAAGGAAATAATTTCGTGAATACAAACATTCTCCGTCAATCTACAATTCTGAAATTCATTTTTTTCATAAAAATTGGTGTCAAACACTCTTTTAGTGATGCATTGGGTATTGTTGAGAATTAGAAATATTAATTTTATTTTATTAAGAGCTATTAATTCGTAGTACAAAATAGACACTCAAGGACAAGATTTATAAAATTTCAGTATCCTTAATGTAAGATTACGTATCTGTCATCGTTGTAATAATTCACTTTGATAAAAAAGAAGTTTATAATATAAAATTGCACGCTCTATCTTCTATAAAATATCTTTCTTTCTTTTTTTATGACAATTCAAAACATAATAATGACTCTATTAATAAGATAAACTAAGATAAAATCGAAATCACAAGAGTGAAATTTTTAAGGGAAAATTTCATAAGTAAGAGATTAATTATAACACATTTCAAAAACAAGAAAACAAGTTTCAAATTTCAAATTTCAAAAATTAGATTTTTATTAAAAATTATTTATCATTTAATTAATTAATTTAGTAATTAAATATATTTAAGTCACAGATTTATATAATTTGGTTACAAATTAACAATTTAATTCGTCACTTATTATTTTTTGGTCATAAATCAGAAATTTTATGTTACAAATTATTTACGATCATAATTAAAAAAATTTATAGGTCACAGTTTGTTCATCGATCACAAATTAAAAAATTTATAAATCACGATTTATTTATTGGTCACAAATCATAAATATTACAAGTCATAACTTATTATAGAATCACAAACTATCGGTCACAAATTTACAATTTTTTAGGTTACACATCACAATTTATTTTTTTATTGGTCACATATTATTTATTGGTCACAAATCAACCAATTTAATGGTCACAGTCAACCAAAAAATTTGTGACCACCACCAACACTTACAATTCACAGTCACAATTTTGAGGACACGTATCAATTATGAGTCACAGTCACAATTTTCAGGTCATGTATCCAATTATAAGTTACAAATCAACTAAACCGTCACGACCACCACCATGACCACCACAACCACCTCCATGACCAACTGTGACTCCCAAATTGTGAGTTACAATTGGGAGTCGCAATCACAATTTTCAGGTCACAAGTCCAATTATTTGCCACAAAATCAACCAAACCGCCACAACCACCGCAATCCACCACAACTACCACCGTCACTAAAAAATCATACAGATCACCAACATCAGCCCATCGCCGTCACCGCACACACACCACCACATCCATGCATAAAAACTTTCAACAAACAAAACTTCCCCATATCCACCACCACCACCACAATTTTCAACACAAAACCCAACCCAAAAAAGGACCAGCAACACCACCATCACTACAAAGCTTTAATGAAATCGTATACAAATTCCTCTCCAACCGACTGCACATTGACGGAAATGATCTAGTCATTACCATCTCAAGTGCCGATCTCGTTAGGCAGTTCAGAAAATGATGCTATGACGACATTTATTACAGCGGATCCAACGAATTTTAGGCAAATGGTATAGCAGGTGACCGACGTAAGATTTGGCGACGATTTGAATGGACTTGTATCGTCGAAACCCGACCCGCAGAGGCCAATCCAAATGTTTCAGGAGCACCGTAAACACCACATTGCAGTCGCGACTTGATTTCTTTGAGTTGCTGCCACCACCAAGATCTCCACGACCACCATCTGCCACGGTTCCCAGTGCTGATCTATTGTGATCTTCCGATGAACACTTGTCCAGTGATGGTCGATTTGTGGGAGTAATCTTTGGCGGCGGCGTTTTGGGCACAGAGAGAGAGAGAGAGAGAGAGAGGGAGGGGGGGAGGGAGGGAATTGAGATTGAGCAACGAGAGAGGCGATAATTAGGTTTGAAATTGTTTATTAATTTTTAAATATATTATTTAAATAAAAAATTTCTGATTTGTGAAATACTAAACATGGCAACTGGTTTATGAAATGATGATTTTTAATCTATTAGAATATGTAATTTTCACAATTTTTAAATTGTCTTTAATGAAATTTTGGTCCAAGGGCTCTGTCCCTACGCCCTTGTGGTTGATCAGCCTACTGGCTTCGTAAAACGACAATAAGTAGACTCTACAATTTAGTAGACTTTAATAAGTATAATTTGAGAATATTTTCCACTCTGTTTGCTCTTGGAAGATACGAGTACCACTTGCTACTTAACAATCGATCGATTTTTTATTTTGAAAAGTGTTGTGAATATGGGGAGGCACAATATGAAGTATATGAACACCAGAATAAAAACAAGATTTAAAATAAAGAAAAAGGAGCTCGTGGAGGAATCGATGTTTTATTAATGATAACCAATGAAGAGAATACAAAGAACTTAGCTATAGTACTTATCCTAGACTGAATGAAGGGGCTACATATGTTACAGGGAACGTCCCAAACCCTAGAAATAATACAAGATATGGAAACTAGGTTAAAAATCGTGTAAATCAAAAAAATAGGCTGCCCTGTCGCTCGATCTTCGCTCAAGCGACATGCTCGCTGCTCCAATTTTGCTCATCTCGCTTGAGTATCTAGTTAGCGATCGTTCAGCGCCATCAACACGATTTTTCTTCCAATTGAACCCTACTTCGACATCTCGAAGCCCATATACAAAACGCGAAACCCAAACCCTAATTTGGGCCACAAACCTAACAAAAAGGAAAGCTATTCGCCTAACATTTATAATGAGAATGGTATTACTTGGAAATTTATTACATATAAAAAAAATTAAATTTATTAGAAACTTAAATGGAAGCTCTTACTCACTATCCTCGAGTATCCATTAAGTTCGTTGAATGCCATTAAAAAAATCTATAGCTCACTTATTAAAGATTTAAATTTTAGAGGACATTTAACAGATAATATTAAACAAAATTGAACAATATAATCAACAGAATGATATAAGAATGCGAACTTTCTTGTGATCATTTTTATATTCTTATTCTAGCCCATTCTCTAATTTATATTTTATTTATAAATACTTATTTATTATTTTTTTTTAATTCTTGTACGCAAATACATATTGAACATGAAACGTGAATTCTAGAAGTCTAGTATGGTCCATTTAGCAGAGTTTTTAAAAAGTCTAAAACTACTTTTGAGACCAAAAATCTAATTTCGAATATATTGGATTCTGAAAGTGTTTTGTTTGATTATAAGAGCATTTAGAGAAATCAAACTTAATAAATACTTATTTCGCATGACTTTTGAAAAGAAAAAATGAACTTTTAAGATCTAGAAGCTGTTTTTGGATCGATTTTACTAATTTTACGAAAATACTTCCTTTAAAAGTACTTCCGAAATAGGTAGGTCTTTTAGAAATTAATTTATTAACAAAAATTAAGATACCTTCAAGAATCTCTTTTATGGAAGGAAGTCAAAGCAGAAATAGTGTCGAGCGGGCCTCGAAAATCCCTTGAATCAAATGGGTCCGTAGTAGTTGTATCAGTTGATTGCGCTAAGCTAAAATTTAAAAAACAAGCTATGATGAAAGAGACTTGTAATTAATCTATAGACCAATACATTTCAAAAGCAAAATTATAATCAACAAGAAATCTTAATGTCATGACAAATTTGTCCACTTATAATAATTTGGGATGCCAATGAAAAAAGAAAATGCTCCGTTCATACACCAGCTAAAGTATCCAATGTTTCTCTGTTTATTTAAGGCCCGTTTGGTACCTATTTTTTTGAAAATACATTTTTCTCTCTCTTCTCTTCAATCACATATTTTTTATTAAAATAATATTACACGTAAATCAAAAAAAATTCTTATTTTTTAACCACATATTTTTCATCAATTTACTATTCAAAAATACATTTTTACATAAAAATGTCTTCCAAACATCCTCTTATTATTATTATTATTATTTTCTCCACCCCCTCCCCCCCGCCCCCAAATCACAAAGATATAAGAGGATGCATGCATGTCTGGATCCCTATTGGCTATTGCATTATGCTAAGATAAAACGACATGTCAAATCATAGCACCAGGAAACTTCCTCTGCCTTGAGGAATGTGACCAAAAATAGCATCATAGAGAAAGGGGGCAGGGCTTTGAACCCAAATCGACAGCTTCGAGCGAGTACGTAGGGCTTTGAAATCAAATACATTACTTGCAATGAAGGTAAATATGTTAATAACATAAACCTTCTCCAAAGTGTACTTTGAATCATTAATCATCTTGAAACAACTATTTTGACGTATTACAAAATAAATAATAACGTGCAATAGTAAAGCTAATCACACGTTAATTTTGAGAATACGAGATTAAACATTCGATGCCTATATTATTAGTTTGTGGAAAACCTTCATAATAAAATCGAGAAACGTTAAGAATCAAAAGTCCCATTATCGTTAACGTTATTCTTAAAAAAGAATCAGACAATTTTTTTCGAAGGAGAAAAGATTTCTATGGGTATTTCGCTACAAAATTGTTCTTACAGAAGAAAACCATAAGTCTCACAAAGGCTCAGTCACACTGCGAGACTCGATGTAATAAAAAATGACAAAAATTTTTTTCACCCCACCCACGTGTAAGACCTTTGTAAGAGGCCCGTGAGCTGGGATTCTATACACCCAGCTTGGCTCCTTCTCTAATCCTTTAATACATTTGTCTTTCATTTTATTTGATATTTTCTCCCTTTTTATTTTATTTTTTTAACGCTTGAATGAGGTTTTTAATATGGCCTTCATGTAATAGGCCTAGTCGATGATTAATAAGGATATTCCATCAACAAAGAATATTAAGAAAGAAACACATGCGATAAAAATTTGATAATTAAATGTGTTTAATTGATTTAATTTTCAATCTAAACAAGGTCATACTTATCTAGTTTTTATTAATAGGTACATGAGAAAGAAAGAAAGAGAATTACCTTAAAAATAAAAACTTACTTTCCTTAAAGAAAATATTTTGTTTGTGTTTCAAGGAAAACATGGTTATATACCAAAAGTAGGAAAATGTTTTTCATGAAAAAAAATCAATCAATTAGCACAAAAGTAGAAATTTGGGTGAAAAATAACATTTTTCATGGAAAATATTGACACTCAAATCCCATGGTGTATTTGATTGACATGAAAAAGGTCTTCTAAAAAAAAATGTTTTTCTTGTCTTGGGCAAATAAAAACTTACCCAACCAAGAAAGTGTTTTACTCAAAAACAAAGAAAACTAGACATATTTTTAATTGTTGAAAAACATTTTTCATAAAAAAAAAAGGTCAATCAAACATTCCAAAAAATGAATTTTGATGGAAAAATGCCATTTTTCATGACACCTTTTTCAATCAAACGCCCCTAAGTTCTTAATAGCATAAAGATATGTTTGATATGTTGAACTAAATATGATTAAATCAAAAATAAATATGTAATTAAAGTTTTGAATTATCTAATTTAGCCATACTAAGCATGACACTAATATATTTAAGAAGTATTTATATACGATTTACATTATAAATAGATAAAATTAAAATTAAATATGTGATAGTGCTTATGAATCTCTTGAAACATGTGAATGCAAAATAATTTGAATTTAAAGAAAATAAAATTATAAACATTAGCCATATATATAATACATTGTCTACTGAATCATGTTTGGTGTACAATGTTGATTGACAACATTATTGATAACATAAAACGTGGCATATTATCATTGAACAATTTAAAAACTACTTATTTTTTCAATTAATAGTTTTATTTATCACCTACGACATTTTAATCTAATATTGTTAACTAACATTATACAAATAAATTAATCCCTGCCCAAAAATGCAATTCATGTCACCAAACCAGGCTGTCGATGGAATCATTGATATATAACGTTTTGCAAGTTATGGTATGGTCTACCAGTCCATTAATCCTTAGCGTTAATTCCACTTTTCAAGTGATTGAATTAATGCCCGTCTGATAGTGATTTTGAGAATTGAATTTTTGATCGTTATGAGAAAAGTAAGGGCTACCCGTAAGAGAAAAAATCAAAAATTACGGCTGAAATAGTGAAATAACGGTCAAAAAATCAATTTTTTGGAGTGAAAAATTCCTCTCAAACGGGGCCTAAGAGTGATACTTGAGGTTTACCGAGCCTCCTACAGGCACTCACAATATAGATGGGTATTTTTTATACAGCCAATGTAACGCCTCGAAACCTATGCTCCGGAGGTTAATCAATTTATCACTTTAACTACTATAAAAATTAGTTGACATATTATGATACGAAAAATTTGGAGAAAACTTTCCGGAATAAAAACAAGTTATTTTATTGTCTCATAAAATATCAATTAATCTAATTCATTGTCGTACTATGAATCCAGTGCTTATTTTTTTAAAATTCAACATTGATTTAAAAATAAAATTCTAATTTGAATAAAAAAATATTTTCTAACTAAATACTAAATATGAAAAGAAAAATCTTAAATTCTTGATCCAACAACACGGACTCTATCAACAGTCTCAACTTCCAACTCCGATCTACCAAGTATCTGTAAAAATAATTTAGAATATGGAGTGAGTATATGAATATACTCAGTATAGATTTCATGCCAGTATTTTCACAGTTTGATATAAAAAGTAAGTAAAATACGCACATAACATAACTTTCTAATGGGATATAAACTTTATCGTCTCATTCTCACTTAGGTCAAATCCATTCTCATTCTCCACTTAGGGTATTTAGCCATGTAGCTGATTTCCTTGTAAATCTACATGATAATACCCTATGGTATTTTCCATAATATTTTTCTTTACTTTGAATCACATAGTAGCACATAAAACACTCAGCTTAAAACATTAAAAAGTGAAAACAAAAAGTCACTGGGCATTTAGAGAAATCCATACCAATTCGATAAATTCCTTGTATACTTGAACTATTTAAGATTGAAAATTCTTGCGAACGGATTTTGAACACTTCGAAAAATTTTTTTTTTTTTTTTTTTTTTTTTTTTGCTTTCTTCTTTATGTTTTCTCTTGTGCCTCTCTCTTTCTCTCTGTTCTTTCTCTATCTACTACTTTCATCCTCTCTCGTTTTCTGCTTTCTGTAATTTAGTATGAAATAAGTGCAAGGCTCAAGATTATTAAATAATGGTCATTAGATTATGATGAGTTACCTATTTAGATTTCTAATAAAGTATCTTAATTTGAATTCAAATAGGATTCTTAACAAAAAAATTTACCACATAAAATCCTAATTACATGAGGATAAGATTCTAGTATAAATATGTTAAAATACTAATTTATTTAAGCTTCATTTTATCAAATAATTCAATATATATCCAAAATAATATTAAAATTTAATTTCATACATTTTATGCCTCATAATATATTTACGATTTATTTATTTAGGGTATTACATCCTTCCCTCCTTAAAAAAATTTCGTTCTCGAAATTTACCTTGGTTATCGAAAAGTTGGGGGTATTTAGTTTTAACATCTGCCTCGTGTTCCCAAGTAGACTCTTTCACTACGTGATTTCTCCACTGAACTTTTACCAATGGAATTTTTCTATTTCGAAGTGTTTGAAACTTCCTATCCAAGATGACTATTGGAGTTTCCTCATAAGTTAGATCTGGGTGAATGTCTAACGATTTAGGATTTATCATGTGGCTAGGGTCTGATATGTATTTTTGAAGCATAGAGACATAAAAGACATTGTGTACTGCTGAAAGTTCGGGAGGTAATGCCAGCTTATAAGCCACAGTCCCCACATGCTTCAAAACCTCAAAAGGTCCTATGTATCTTGGTTGAAGCTTTTTCCTTTTGCCAAATCGAATAACTCCTTTCATAGGAGCTATTTTTCGGAAAACTTTGTCACCAGCCTCAAACTCAAGATCCTTCCTTCTGTTATCTGCATAACTTTTCTGTCGATCTTGGGCAGTCTTTATTCTAGCACGAATCTTTTCAATAGCTTGGACTGTTCGCTCAATAATCTCAGGCCCTAGAATTCTTCGCTCACCAACTTCATCCCAATGAGCTGGGGATCTGCACATCCTACCAAATAAAGCCTCGTGAGAAGCCATTCTTATAGTAGTTTGATAGCTATTATTATAGGCAAATTCTACTAATGGTAGATGTTTTTCCCAAGTTCCTCCAAGATCTAGGACACATGCTCGAAGCACGTCTTCAAGAATTTGAATAGTCCTCTCTGATTGACCATCTGACTGTGGGAGAAAAGCTGTACTGAAGTTTAGCTTAGTCCCCATTGCCTTGTACATACCTTTCCAAAATTTTGAAGTGAATCTTGGATCTCTGTCTGACACAATTGAGACTGGGGTCCCATGTAATTTGATCACTTCTTTAACATATAGCTGAGCTAATTGATACATATTAAAGGTCATTTTTACTGGTAAGAAGTGAGCTGACTTTGTCAATCTATCAATAATAACCCAGATTGCATCATTTCCTCTATTTGATTTTGGAAAACCAATTACAAAATTTATAGCAACGTGCTCCTATTTCCATTCAGGAATATCTAGTAGGTTTAATAATCTTGATGGTCTTTGATGTTTTGTTTTCATTTGCTGACAAACCATGCACTTCTCTACAAATAGACCTATTTCTCTTTTCATATTTCGCCACCAGAATGAGCTTTGAAGGTCTTTATACATCTTTGTTCCCCTAGGACGTGCTGCATATGGGGCGAAGTGAGCTTCTTCTAATATTTCTTTTCGTATCTCCTTATCCTTTGGTACACACAATCTTCCTTGAAACATCAATGCGTTATCTTCAGCCAATTCAAAAACCTTTTTGTTTACCAATGCCAACTTCATCTTTAATCTTTTGTAGAAATGGATCACTATCCTGAGCTTTCTTAATTCTGTCTTGAATAGTTGGTTGAACTGTGAGGATGGCAATTCGTGCTACAATATCTGCTAGAGGTAAGATCACCTCAAGTTGTAAGTTATTGATATCTTTGATTAATGATTTCTGTGTAGTAGGCAAAGCTGCCAAATGTCCTACTGTCTTTCTACTTAATGCATCAGCAACTACATTAGCCTTTCCTGGATGATAATGAATAGCACAATCATAATCTTTCACCAATTCTAGTCATCTGCGTTGTCTTGTGTTCAATTCTTCTTGGGTGAAGAAATACTTTAGGCTCTTGTGGTCCGTGTAAATATCACATTTAGCTCTATAGAGATAGTGTCTACATATCTTCAGTGCATGAACTACTGTTGCTAACTCCAAGTCATGTGTCGGATAGTTTTCTTCATACAACTTAAGTTGTCTAGAAGCATATGCGATAACTTTACCATGCTACATAAGTACACATCCTAGACCCTGCTTAGATGCATCGCTATAGATAATGAAGCCTTTTGACCATTTCGGTATGGTCAAAACTGGAGCTAAAATCAATTTCTATTTTAGTTCCTAAAAGCTCTTTTTCATATATCCGTCCATTGAAACTTCACGTTTTTCCTTGTTAGCTGAGTCATTGGGATGGCAATCTTTGAAAATCTTTCAATAAATTGCCTATAGTAACCTGCTAATCCTAAGAAGCTGCGCACTTCTCTAACATTTGTTGGTTGAGGCCAATTGGTAATTGCTTACTTTACTCGGGTTAACTTCAATTCCTTGGGCTGTAATTATGTGGCCTGAAAATCCCACTCTATTGAGCCAAAATTCACACTTTTTGAATTTAGCAGAGAGCTTTTCCTTCCTCAATATTTTGAGAATAATCCTTAGGTGTTCTGTATGTTCATGCTCACTCTTTGAATATATTAGTATGTCATCAATGAAAACGATAACAAACTGATCCAGATAGTTGTGGAAAATTAGATTCATGAGATCCATGAAGATTGCTGGCGCATTTGTTAAGCCAAAAGGCATCACAAAGAACTCATAGTATCTATATCAAGTCCTAAATGCTGTCTTAGGAACATCAGTTGATTTAATTTTCAATTGATGATAGCCTGATTTTAAATCAATTTTGGAGAAGACCTTGGCACCTTGTAGCTGGTCAAATAAATCTTCAATTCTAGGAAGGGGATATTTATTTTTAATTGTAATACGGTTCAGCTCTCGATAATCGATACACATTCTCATCGATCCATCATTCTTCTTCACGAACAATATTGGAGCTCCCTATGGTGAGACACTGGGTCTAATAAAACCCCTGTCTAGTAACTCTTGCAATTATACTTTCAATTCTTGAAGTTTTACTGGTGCCATACGATATGGGGCCTTTGAAATTGGCGTGGCACCCGGTACAAGGTCAATAGTGAACTCTACCTCTCGATTTGGAGGCATTCCTAGTATATTTTCGGGAAATACATCTGAAAAATTCTTAACCACTGGGACTTCGTCAATGGTTAACTCTTTCTTATCAGTGCTGGTCAATGACACTAAGAATCCTTGAGCTGACTTCTTTTTCAACAAGCGTATAGCTTGTACTGCTGATATAAGTCTGGGTAGAGGTTTTACCCTTGTTCCAAAGAAATGAAATTCTTCTTCACCAGGTCGTTGAAAAATTACATCCTTCTCGAAACAACGAATGGTTGCATGAATTTTTGACAACCAGTCCATCCCAAGTATAACATCAAAATCTTTCATATCTAGAACCACTAAGTCTGTTCTTATAATCTTCTCATCCGTTTCTAGATTTAGGTTCCTCGCTATATAATTTGTATTGAGCCCTTTTCCAGATGGTAATGATACTTCTAATATGCTATCAAGGGGTACACATTCTATATTTGACTTTAAAATGAATATCGAAGAAATAAACGAGTGTGTAGCTCTTGAATCAATTAATATAAGAGCAGGGGTGTCAGAGATTGATATGATACCTGCCACTACATTGTAGTCGAGCTCTGCCTCTTCCTGTGTTAAAGCAAAAACCCTTGCCTTGCCCACCTTTTGATCTTTAGTCCTTAGGTTGTCCCTCAGTGCAGTCTTTTGCGACGTGTCCTTGCTTGCCACATTTGTAACTGACACATTTTCCTGCCAAGCATTCTCCCTTTTGAGGTTTCTAACATTTAGGACAAAGAAGTCGTGGATTCTTGTCACGGATATAGGCCTCTATTTCCGTCCTTCCCTTCTTGTTGGGACCTTTTCCATTCCTCTTGTTATTGTCGTACCACTTGTGTTTGTCTAAGGAACTTGTCTGTTGCTTACTACTTTCACGAGTCTGGTCATCACCAAATGTGTATACCTGAGCTTTCTCCAGAACTCCCTGATAAGTACTTAATTGGAATACTGCCACCGCTTTTCTAATGTCGATTCTCAGTCCACGCTCAAAGCGCCGAGCATGTCTCTCCTCCGTGTCCACCAAATGCGGGGCAAATCTAGACAACTCCTCAAATTTTCACTCATAATCGGTGAGCGTCATGTTTCCCTGCTTCAGTTCAAGAAACTCTGCTTCCTTCTTGTCTCTTAAGGTGACTGGGAAGTACTTTTGAAGTACTATCTCTTTGAACTGTGCCCATGTAAGGTTACACTGTTGTTCTTCGGTGCGGGATCTAGTAGTCATCTCCCACCAATGGCTTGCTCCCTTTTCCATCATAAATACTGCACAAAGGATTTTTTGTGCATCAGTGCATTCCATAAATCTAAAGATACGCTCGAGATGGCGAAGCCATTCTTCAGTAGCCAGTGGATCGGGGCCACCTTCAAACACAGGTGGGTGTAGCTTGCGAAATTGTTCTATAATTGAAGATGTTCCCGGCCTGCCACATGGCTGTTGAGGTGGTTGCTGCTGCGACATCTCTCACATAGCAGCCAGTAATTTCGCGCTAAATTTGCTGTCATCTAAGCCTTAAATATAGGGATCGTAAATTAGAGACCATATAGCCAATTCAACCAACATGTTCCTATTATTCACAATAAGTACAATATTAAATTATAAAATTGTATTTATTACTCATGCAATTAAACTTCACAACCACCAATAACAACATTAAATTTAGGATGGAAATCAACAGCTTAATAAGTAAAAGAATTTAAGTCCCATGATAGTAGGGGAATATTACGATGTTATTGTCTTTTCATATGACATGTTTAATATTTGTTGAAGAACCAGATCAAATGCACTAATTAATTAATCCTTGTCCTCAATCAATGGAATACAGAAAATAAAGGAGATCACACACTGACAAACACTAATATCTATTAAAGTTGTTCAATAAAAATAAAAACAACAATAATCCAGTTAAAGAAGTCTACTAATATTCCAACTTCTAAATCATTTTTGGATAGGTCTCGTCAAGTTTGGCACCAAAAAAATTTAACAGGTTCTAATGTTGAAGTTGGACTCTTAGATCTCAACCATTAATAATGTAAGAAAGAATATGTTAACATATTGAGATTATTTTGAATTTAAATAATCTCTCTAACGAAATTTAGCGCAAATAAGTTGGATTTTCCATTGGTTAAAACTTATCATTTAAGTTCCTCCAAATTCAACATATTCGAGAAGTTAAATCTTGTCAACAAAATGGCTTGAGAAGAGTTATTACAATATGTATTCACGTGTAGACATGCTACGGCAAATCTTCCATAAATATAAACTCGAAACCAATTTGATAATAGGAGCAACCAATTTATTATTATTATTTTATATATATATATACGTAAAGTAGGACTCAAGAATTTGAGTGACTTTTGAAGGATTCCTACCGTAATCAAATCATCAATCTAGTCTAAATTGGTTTTTAACCACAATTTCCTCTTTCTTCAATAACTGAACAGTATCCACAAAAATGGTGTTAAGAATGACTAATGATTATAGGAATGCCACATGTACTTAGAATAAAAATTATTTAACTGACTCAAAATTTTAAACTTATCCAAACACAGTCACAATTATCTTAACAATCAATGAGTTGTAGGAATTGTTTGCAGTAAGGTCCTTTAACGAGAAAAAGTAACAGGTAAATGCTAATGCAATACTCCCCACGACTCTGTTGATTCCACTGGGGTTTTTTTTTTTTTTTTTGGTCTAATTAAGATGAAATATTTTATAACATAAAAATCTTTGCTTCATTCTTCTACATAAATTCTAAAATACAAAATTAAAAAATAAAAAATAAAAATTCATACCTTAGACCATCCATTGAAGTTGATCATGCCGGTCCCGATGTCGTGTGGATCAAAATTTATTTAATTTTAACATATAAAGAAATCTAAAATTTTGATTTTACAAAGTCTGCAGGAAAGATTGATTGGGCTCTAATACCATGTTGTAATGCCCCGAAACCTATGTTCCGAAGGTTACTCAATTTATCACTTTAACTATTATAAAAATTAGTCGACACATTATGTTACAAAAAATTTGAAGAAAACATTCCGGAATAAAAACAAGTTATTTTATTGTCTCATAAAATATCAGTTAATGTATTTTATTGTTGTACTATGAATCCGGTGCTTATTTTTTTAAAATTCAACATTGATTTAAAAATAAATTCTGATTTGAATAAAAAAATATTTTCTAACTAAATACTAAATATGAAAAGGAAAATCTTAAATTCTTGATCCAGCAACACGGACTCTGTCAGCAGTCTCAACTTCCAACTTCGATCCACCAAGTATCTGCAAAAATAATTTAGAATATGGAATGAGTATATGAATACACTCAGTATGGATTCCATGTCAGTATTTTCACAGTTTAATATAAAAAGTAAGTAAAATACGCACATACCATAACTTTCTAGTGGGATAGAAACCTGACCGTCTCATTCTCACTGAGGTCAAATCATTCTCAATCTCCACTTAGGAAATTTAGCCCTATAACTGGTTTTCATGTAGATTTACATAATAATACTCTATGGTACTTTCCACAATATTTTTCTTTATTTTGAATCACATAATAGCACATGAAACACTCAACTTAAAACATTAAAAAGTGAAAACACAAAATCATTGAGCATTTAGATAAATTCATACCTATTTGATAAATTTCTTGTATACTTAAACTATTTAGGATTGAAAATTCTTGCAGACAAATCTGGAACGTGTCGGAATTTTTTTTTTCTTTCTTCTTTACGTTTTCTCTTCTGCCTCCCTCTTTCCCTCTCTTCTGTTCTCTCTCTCTCCTACTTTCTTCCTCTCTCCTCTGTTTCTTTCTTTCTCTCTTTCTCACGTCTTTTTCCTCTCTCTATCTCCTCTGTTTCTTTCTTTCTCTCTCTCTCACGTTTTTTTCTTTCTGTAATTTAGTATTAAATAAGTGCAAGGCTCAAGATTATTAAATAATGGTCATTAGATTAGGATGAGTTATCTATTTAGACTTCTAATAAAATCTCTTAATTTGAATTCAAATAGAACTCTTAACAAAAAAATTTACCACATAAAATCCTAATTACATGAGGATAAGATTCTAATGTAAAAATGTTAAAATACTAATTTATTTAAACTACATTTTATCAAATAATTCAATATATATCCAAAATAATATTAAAATTTAATTTCATACATTTTATGCCTCATAATATATTTACTATTTATTTATTTATTTATTTTGGGTATTACAGCCAGGTCCCATGCGGGACCCATCTGCTGTGAGTGCCTATATTAGAATTCCTGTACACTTAGTAAAATTCTTGAATTAAATAGGTTGTAATTTCAATTTGACGTTTTTCAAAATTCTATCCTACCTATACATTCTTTGATCCAGTAAATGTACGACAGGTAGGAATATTATTGTTTATTTTTTTTATTACCCGTTTGGCCCTCATTTTTTGAAATGAAAATAAGTGAAATGGTAATTTTTTTAAAAAAAATGAGTGGTTAAAAAAGAAAGAAAATTTTTCAACTTATTGCAAATATAATTTTATGAAAGATTGTGCGATTCAAAATAGAAAAGAAAAAATAAAATAGAATTTAATGGAAGTTAAACGCCAATTTCAAAGGCCTCGTTTGATAGTCATTTTCTTCAAAATGTATTTTTCTCTGTTTTCTTTTCAATCACGCATTATTTATTAAAATAATATCATACACAATTCAAAAAAATTTCATTATTTTTCAACTACATATTTCACATCAATTTACTACTTTAAAATACATTTTTATATAAAAATACCTATCAAACGCCCTCTATAACATGTCAAATCACTTAAATTTTTATGTCGATATTATTACTCCTCCTTTTTATTTTACTGTTTAGGTGTAAAACAACCTATGACGACGAAACATGTCAAATATTTCGTTGACAAAACAACCTATTCGTCGACCCTTTTTTATTTCGTTGACAAAACAACCTAAGCAACCATTCGGAGTTCGGACCTATACATAAATAGAATGAATCGATAATATTCACTCACGCGTGCAACAGAACATGTCAAATCATGAAGATGTACCATATCTAATGAGACAGTTGGACCCACGTCAGAGTTGCCAGTAGAGCTGGACGAGTGTCATTAAATTAATTAGGATTTGTTAAGAAATTTTATTTCATATGTTTCCGACCACAATAATATTTCATTTCGTGGAACCAAGGACTACCTTTTGAATTAGAGAAAGATTTTAACCCCCTGTTTGGCCCCCCATTTCTTGAAAATAAAAATTAGTGAAATAGTATTTTTTTGAAAAATGAGTGATTAAAAAAGAAAAAAAAATCCGATTTACGTGTAATATTATTTTATGAAAGATTGTGTGGTTGAAAATAAGAGAGAAAAAAATAGAATATAATGAAATGAAATTTAATGAGGGACAAATGAGAGCTAAATAACTTACAGAATTATTCTAACATAGGCATAGTCTCGACCCTCATTTAATCAACATTCTTACTTGGTGATTAAGCCCTCGTTTGATCCCTATTAATTTTTATTCCATCACATTCTATTTTTTTCTTTTATTTTCAATCACATAATCTTTCATAAAATAATATTACACGCAAATAAAAAATTTTCCTTCTTTTTCAATTACTCATTTATCAAAAAATATTATTATATCCATTTTTATTTTCACAAAATGAGGGCCAAAAGGGGACTAAGTGACAGGTAATGAAATTATTTGAGGAAAGTAATTAGTGCTTTTCATCACTCAATATGCATATCTTTTGTATCTATCATGCAAACAATGAATATTTATATAAAATGTTTCAATCACGCGCATAGAGACATATTAATCATGTAACATAACCATAATCCTTAAACCAAACGACTATACAAATTGATGAGTGTATAATTTAATTCTCTTCATGTCACATCTTTCAAACGATATTATCAAAAAGAAGGCACATCATTCTAGAACCAGTTTTATTTACTTTATTAATCCCTCTATATGACTTTGATTGGTTCGATTTCTTCTCTTTGTTGACCAATTCTTCACGTTTAGGTGTAAAGACCATACAGTTACGTATCCACATAATGAGAGTAGTTGATGTGTCTCCAAGCTTTAATTTTTGATATCTTTCCTTCCTACCAAACAAAGGGGTTTAAGTTTTTCTTCATCTCCCAATTCTTGCCTTCATTATTCAATTATCCCAACTTGATACAACCCGCCACCAACCCTCACCAAACTAAGCTTAAGGGTTTGTTTGGGAGAAAATTAGTTGATGAATTGGAATAAGGTAGGATAATCTTATGAAATTTGAAAAGAAGCTTCTCGAATAACATCCTTTTTTAATCGAAGACTACAAGAATGTATTAGTATATTTTTCAATTTGCTACTCAGGAAAATAAATTTAGGAAATGGTAGAATAGTTTTATGAATTTGAAGACGATACATGAGCACACCAGGTTTTGTTTGAAAAATTACTTTTTCAAAAAATAAGTTGCAAATTAAAGTTTAAGAAAATAATTTTTTTTAAGAGAAATTAAATATTTACAAATTAGTTGTCAGAAGAAATAACTTGAAAGTAAATTAGTTTAAACAAAATAAACGATATTCCCACATGACTTGGACGATGAAAAGATCACAAAATTATGAATAATATGAGCACATAGAGGATTCAATTACGAGAAATACTTGAATAGGACGGTCACACCGTTTTGACATCTCGAAGTGGCTTTACCTCATTGGGTGATGTTGGGCCACTTGATTAGGTGACGACTACTTATTGGACGATTGCACTACGTAGGATGGTCCTACCCAAGTATTTATCTTCAGTTGCCATCATTTGTGTTATTTTAGCATTATCAATTCCATATTTAGGCTTTGGAACAGAACTAACCTAGATGTCATTGTAAGTATTCTTTTATATAAAGTACCGTCATCAATTTGATAAAAAATTATAGCTCTCGACACTAATCTAATTCAGCCTATATCACCTAGAATCAAGACCAACGTTGAGCTAATGTATGTTCTTGTAATTGTTATGTTCTAGGTCTAATCGATTTTGAATATAAATCCTCTCAATATAAAATTGATGCTTTCTATAAATGGCAGATCTATTATATAATTGAATTTGTATTCTAATAAATTAAATAATAGAGTGTGTAGATTTTATTTTTGGTAACTTGTTAATCACAGTGAGTTGTGATTATGAAATACAAATTACATATGATCGAATTTTAGATCATCCGCGGTCATATATGATAATGAGATACGAATATCGTTATTACAGATAAACCATCACGTGTGACATTCTTACTCGTAAAGTAAGTAACTGATCTTACAAACTAAAGTGTAATAACACTTAAATGAATACGTTGATGTTTTTCTAAAAAACAAAATATTAGAGACTCGATAGAGAGATTCTATATGGATAATTATTTGAGTATCAATGATTAATCTCTAACGTTCGATAGCGAAATCGATCCTTTGACTCGAGGTCATCATAGTGCCTTATATGAGGACGGTCATATTTTGGTGATGTTGAATGTTGCTTTATCAAGAGTTGCTAATATACATCGTTCGAGTATGTCTAAAATTATATGAAGGTTGTGAATGATCAATAGTGAAATTCATTACTCTTATATATTAAGAGATTATGATTTACATTTCATTCAATTAAATTGATAACAAAATCCTTGGCCAATATTTGCTCATAGGCTAAATGGAGTTTTTGATTTATAATGACTTAGGAGTGTAATGAAAGATGTAATTGATAATCGAAATTGACACACTTCATATCTCGTAATTGATCAGATTATATTGACTAAGATATTAAAGTTGTATGGTAAACGAACATGTTTGATTTTATCATATCACGTGACATCTTTTGTTACATGCACTGTCCTGATACATTGCTAGATGTCAACTTTGAATTACAAATGTGAATTAATTAATCTAGGTGAATTAATGATAAATTAAAACACAAAAGGGTACTTTGATTTATTTTGTTTTGATTAAATCAAAATAATAATTCATATCGTTCGGCATCGTGGTCGGAAACTTATGAGTCACACACAAAAGGAGAACCAGAAGAATGATGTCACTAATTAATTAATTGACAAATGTTGGACATTTGTATAATTAATTAATTGGGTTATAGGCTCGATTAATTAATTTATGGACCAAGTTTGATTAATTAGATTAATTAAATATTGAACATGGTTAAGTTTAAAGGACGGGCCAAACTCGCTTAAACTTATATTAATAAGCTGTTAGGGTTTGAAAACAGACGAATACAATTATTATCTTGCTAGCATAAGAAAAAAGAAACCTAATTATCTCATTCTCGTTATCTGTGTAAATTTTCATTGGATGCTGTATAATTGGACGACTGTGAATGCAGATCGTGATTCTTCATGTTCAAAATAAGTAAAGAAGTTTGCAGAATTCAACAAATGTATAATTCATATCACAATTTTTATTTAAACACAAAATAAATCCCTAACAAGAATTGAAATTAATTTTATTTTTTGCTCAGCATAATTAAGTAAATTTTCAATAGCTCCCCCATCAATTTTGCTTTTACAAGATGGAAAATCTACCAAACGAAAAGGAGATATTTATAATAAGTTTTCTCTACATTGAATAGGTAGTGTACATTTGCAATTTCTGAAAGTTAAGCGATTAAGAGAAACATACTGCTAGCCCGAAGATTGTGCGCTCATGATCAAGAAAAGTACCGAGACACGAGTTCCTTATCGAGAAGTATCATTTCCCCACAATCGAAATAGTACATTGAAAAACTTAAATGTCATAAATACGACATGACTCTATATATGTTGAGTTATATTTATTCCCTAATTCCATCGAGAAATAAAACTGATTATTCTAAATCAAATGATCAAGAAACTCAAAGCCACTATTCTTTAGCAATTTCGAGTCGAAAGATAATTAAAATTTTCCGTAGAAATCTTACACCACCAACAAATCTTCTAGCTTTTTTCCACTTTATAGCTCTCAGTAGATGGAATAATAACACATCCTTTTATAGAAATCTGTAACATAGAGTTCCTTAATTTCTTTATATACACAGATTAAACCGTGTTCATCACAAAAGGATATTAGTTGTGCAATAAATTCCATCTTGGAGCATTATTGACAATTGATTAACATGACTAGGGAAGAATGAGCAAGACATTCTTTTGTAAGACTCTGCCTATTTCTTAGAGATAGACCCTTCATATGCTAGATCGAAAAAGTTTTGTACAAAATGATTACAATTAGTAATAATAATAGGGGAACATATCCTAATAATTAGATAGCTCTCCGGGATGTTGAAATTTCTCATATAGGCCACATTATTTTGTACTGTATCAATCATGAAAAGTGAGATAAACTCATATTGGGAGAAAAGTGAAAAGATAATTTACACAAAATTGGTTTTGCCGACATGGTTGGACAGCGACACAAAGTCGTATAGAAGTTTAATTTTTAGTATTAACGAGCTTCTTGCAATTGAATAGTGACGTCAGGTAGGATAGCGACTATCCTATATGCTAATTGCAGCATACAATTCGCATGAAAGAAGAAGAAAGACATTCCAAAAACAAAGAGAATTCTCTGAAAACTCCACTCAATATTATTAATAATCAAGAATGATGAAAATTAACCCACAAGCCGGGTTAAATAGCTGCAAAAATACGAAATTATCGAAAAATTACAAAAAATAGCAAAATCCTAACGATCACACCAAAATGAAATATGAAATAAAAGTAAGTTGCCAAAAAATTGGCTCAATCCGAATTCTCTAACATTTAGAAAAAGGGAAATGAAATATTACAATAAATAGTAAAAAATAACTAAAAATTGAATTTCAAAAAGGAAAATAGCGGATTTTGAGCTCGAAATTGATGCTCATTGAGCATAGTTGGGTGATCACGACGTGCGCGCCGAAGAGAGTTTTCTAGATTGGGGTCATTATAGCGATTCTAATAACCGTAAAATTATGGTCAAATTACTAAAGACGTGTCAAAATTACCCAAATTAAGGAAATATTGCATTTATTTTCCATCTTTGCGCCTATCCGCCACCTCATGATATCTCAGAGTCATTAACGAACTATCTGACAGATTAGCGTCACTCGACTCGGATCCTCCTGCATCAAATAGTAAATAATTAACTCTATGATGGGGGATTATAACGAATTTTTCTGAAGAGTATTTAAGAATGTATTTTAATTCCTACATTGAACTATTAAAGAATAAAAAACCAAAGTGAGTACATTTAATATCTTAAGAATTAACATTACAACATGGATTAAAATATACTATCAAACAATGTTATCATAATTTTTTTTTAAGTAAAAGGTTATCTATTTTCTTCCAATTTTTTGTTGGATATTGGTTAAATAAATTGAGAATTGAAAATCGATTAAAGTTCGTATCGAATTCGGCCAAATACTCAAAAGCTCGACTCAATCCGTTTAGACAAAATTGTTTGCCACTTTGCCGCTTCGGGGCGCACAAACGGGGATCGACCTTTTCATAAAAGAGAATTTTGATTTCTCTGCATGTATTGAAGGGTATATTTGGCATTTCGAAAACCAATATCAGATGAATGAGAAATTAAGAAAAAGGCCTCAACCATTAGTGAATAGACACCTTTTCATAAGGGTGCATTGTTTGGAAAGAGTGCATGGTTTGGCCTCAACCATTTCGTCCACACCCCTTCATGGTCTATAAATAGGACCCTTTGGGTGTCCTATTCCTCACAGTTTGATATGCAAAAACGTCTCTCATCCTCTCTTCTATCCAAAATCAAAATCATTTCATTTATTTTGATTTTCTTTCATTTCATCTGTGGAGTACATAAGCCTACATTTGGTTCGTTGTACTTGTGTTTTGGAGTGCTACAAACACAAGTGTAGCCGTTGTATCTTGGGAGTCGATTGCCGAAATCCGTAGGCACCGTTGCGGGGCAAATTCAACTTAAGGACAAAGAGTCCAACTCTTGCCTCGACTTTGTCACCATCATTATACTTATTTCGGCGTCACTATTCACAAAATTCTTCCAACATTTTTTACATTTAGAGATGTCGAACATAGTTATCAAACTCAACCCTGGTGCTCACTCGATTGAGTTAGGTCACTGGATCACTGATTTGACTGATAGCTTGATGTTTATATTTTTGAATTTTTAAAAATCATTTATAAAACTCCCTATAATACTTTTTTTCAGATTTGAAAATAATTTCGTTAACATGTTTTGTTATTGATCAATTATTTTGATAATTCATATTTTGCACAATTGAGGTAGTCGTCTATGTTATATACATCAAAATGACTAACTAGATGTTTCAATATAGACCCTCAACTTTAAAATATTTTAAATGCCTATCTGTTTCCGCTTCTACCCTGATTGTAATTGTTTTTCTGCCCGTTGCATACCATATTTTGTTGACTTCCTTCTCACACTTCTCTTTAGCAACGGTCCAAAAGTGCTATTAATTTTGACAAAAAGCTTTGCTAGACAAGTGCTTAATATACTCCAAAAATGGGTTGGTTCACCTTCGGCATTGTGTGGTCCTTCATTGACAACCCTTGGACAACCAGTGCTCGGGACGCCACATAACCCCCTGGTTGTTCGTGTTGAGATTGTCCACCATCAATTATGGATGTGTTGGTATTCAGTTTATAAGTGTGAGAAAAATTCTCACTTGTTGAGCTAACTTTTGAGGTAAGATAGGTCCAATACCATCCAACACTAATATCAGAGTCCGATTTATCAATAAGTTTCTAACTCAGCAGTCACAAAGATACGAATTTTTGTGAGAGGGAACATGTTTGATCTCCTGTAAGTGTGAGGGGAAAATGTGTTTGGTCTTCAGCAAATCTTGATGCATAAGGGGAGATTGTTGAGATTGTCTCATATCGGTTGTACATGAAGTTGATATTCAATTTATAAATTTGAGGAAAACTTCACCTCCGCTTTTGAGATGAGAAAAGTTCAATATCATCCAACAATCAAGAGTTGTTCATATGGGTTTTCCCAGTTTTAACCAAAGATTAGAAGTACATAGTAGTAGAGATACAGATGACAGGATAGAGGGAACTGAAAAGAGTATAGTCAAGGAAAACCCCACCACACGTCTTTTCCTTTTAACAGTGCCAGTTTCAACTGTCTCTCTCTCCTTACATTTGTCTTACAAATACATCACCATCTTCCCTAAAATCCCCTGAGAAAAAGTATGATTTTTAACACTCTCTTCCCTTTATCCGGATTTATAGAGATCTTCCCCGTCGCTTTCTCTGACTCTCATGAAGACAGCGACCCGTCCACCATCAATCTTCTCCCCTAAATGCAGCTTCTCTTCCATGATCTCTGCTTTCCATTTTTAATCTAAATCCATAAATATTTTTCTGGGATTTTTATTTCCTTTTCATTCATTCGTTTCTCCATTAATCGCTCTTTTTATCGTTTTTACTTCATGGAAGATCTTTTTGATGAAAGAAGCCATCAATTTAGCTGTTGAATTCTTGGGGTGAAAACTTGATTTCAAGAACATCAGTAAGTTAAGTATTTTTGTACTTCTGGTATTTTGACCTGGCATGTGTATATGTCTATGTTGTCACTGTATCTATGTGGTTGGTTCTAAAGAATGTGTCACTGTTTATACAAGATTCTGTAAAATATGTCAACTAACGGTGAATAGCTAAGTATGATCTGCGTGTTGTGTTTGATTATAGAAAGAAAATCCTTGGCTGGATCTGATCAGTTTGCCATGTTTTTTGGTCATATAGAAGCCACCACAATGGTTTTTGTTCCTATTGTTGCAGCCTTTTAAGAAATTAGGGTTAGGGTTCATGCAAGAATTTTCCTGCCTTGGGAGCCCTTTGGCTCCTATTAAATTCTATTTTTTTTTCTTATCTTATTTGCAACCACACAATCTTTCATAAAATAATATTACACGTAAATCGAAAATTTTTCTATCTTTTTCGACTACTCATTTTTCAAAAAATACTATTTCACCCATTTTCACTTCAAAAAATTGGGGGCCAAACGGGGACATCTTTACTGCTTCAGGGTAAGATCAAGTTTAAGAATTTACAAAGTGTTCATTATGGTTAGGGTTCGACATAAATGTCTGTCAGGTTTTAATTATTTTTAGGCCTTCACCCTGTGTTTTAAATCTACATATTCCTATCTAAAATGTGGCAAATGTTATTCATTACCTATAATACTAGTTGTGAATAAAGTTAGGTGCTTTATAACAAATCCTTCTTAGAGGAGTAAAACTGTAAAGAGCTAGCCCTTCCGAGCCATAAAGCTTCCCTTTGAGGAGCAATAGACCTCGGCCATAACCGATGATTTTTCTAAATTTCTAGAATGGATTATTTCTGGGGCAACGCCAGATTTTCAGTGGCTATATGCTAATTTCTTATTTACTTGTAACGCATATAATTTTAAATACTATAATCAATTGAAAAGGCCACAATATATATATGACAGACGTTGGTCTTTGAAATCAGAAAAGTGGACCAATTTAGAGTATCAATAATGCAAGATATCGAAACAAACAACAAGAGAACTACACAATAGAGTTTATGAAAAATCATTATGTATTTGTTTAGTTATTGTTTTAATACATATGAGCTGTAATCGTTTGAGTTAACTTTTTTTTTTTTTGCTTTTTCTGTGTGTGATAAGTTTGAAGATGCTCCTAAAGTGCAATTCTGATTATATAAATTATTATGTTTGTTTACTTTCAAGCTTACTGAACGTGCAACTCCTAAAGTGTTAATCCTGATAATCATATGATAAGAGTGAAATTATGGTTCTTGTATATTTTCAAGCTTACTGAATTTGTAATTCCTGAAAATAATCATTTCGAATGTGCTAATGGTTCTTGGGAGCTTTCTTCAGTCCACTCATGGAAGGGGAAAGGGTTTGAATTAGCTGCCGACTCATTCATTCAAACACAGTAGAAGAATACGGCTCTGTACTACTGTGAATGTGTGAATGATTCGGGAGACAAATTTCGTCCTATTCGTCTCTATGATTGGACTGAAGGGAGCTCCCGTTTACTAATTTCTTCATTCTCTTTGGTAATTAATTCCCCGTCATTTATTCTTCCATTTGCTCTTCTTTCATTGACCACGAGCATTTTAGGTTCTTTCATCAATTATAGTTGTTAGTTTAATTGCTGGGTATCATTCACAGGTTCTCTTAACAGTTATAATGTTATGGTCTATTTTTGTTATATGTACCTTGCATAATTTTCATTGTTTCTTAAAGGGGATCAGTTTCTGAATGTTTTTATTTTGGATCGAAGGCATTATGAATTTAACTAGTAAGTTTTCCTAATTGTTTTCCCCATTAATTCCTCGGCCTGTCTTCTATTTGTTCTTTTCTAAACTAGTAGTGATCAGTGCAGGCCTTATTCTATGAAAGGAATAAAATGGAATAGGAGGGACATTAACGACTGATCTCCTCCACACGACAACATAGAATCACTAGTTTATCTGAAGTTCATCTTTTTCTCTATAAAGAAAAAGTTCGTATTTTTCTCTTGCCTCTGCAAGAAATCAATCATATATGAATCTTTATGTGTAATACATTTACTTTCTATTTCTTTCTGCAATCTCAGTTTTCATTCATCAGTTCTATTCCATTGGAGTGACATTTTCATAATCCGGACTTTCCTATCGTAAAAAGGAAATTCCCTAAGTGAAGATAAAAAGGGGATAAAAAAAATAAGAAATGTGTCTCATCCATGTAATTATGAACGAGTAATTCATCACAAAATTTGTACGTCTAGTCCATAGGAATACCTGTGTTTCTGTTGTTCTGTCGAGGAACAATATCCCTTGAACACTTGCAGCAAACAAATCTTTCACGTACGGTCTCGTGTGGCCTCTCAATCCATTAGTATTTGATTTCTTGGCTGAACATTCTCAGATTCTTGGATTTGTTTCTTTAATATGTTCTCTCTTAAGCAGTATGTTTTTCTGATAAAAAAAATTTACGAACAATATGAGGGATAGAATGGTCTATTTCGGATAATCGAGAGTGCCCTGCACCTTAAAAATTATTGAAAAGAAACCCATATCTGAAGAGCTGACCTATATTTTAGGAAACATAGAAATGTTTTGTTGGGTTATGCCAAATTAACATATTGATTTTATTAGAATTGTGCCAAGTTAATACTTGATAATATTTCATTGGTAATAGAAAAATGTTTTTGGCCAACTACCAATGAAATGTTGCCAAGTGTTAATGTGACACAATTCTAATAAAATCAATATGGTAATATAGCAAAACCCTATTTTGTTATGCAACCCTTACATTTAGTTGTCATTATTGAGTTTGAAACATGGAATAGATTGTGGAGGTGTGCATCATTTCCTTTCCTTGTCTTCTTTGGGCGCATTTGGCATGGTGCTAAGATCTTATTTATGATATTTATGTAGAGAAAATTAGATATAACAATTGACAAAATTTACTATGCTCTAATTTAGCTCAGTTTTGTTTGGTCTAAGAGAGCATATCCACCATAAGCCTTTGTATGATTCAGCTAAAAATTAAAATTTTAGCAGATTTTGATAAAAATTGATGAAATATGTTTAAAAAGTCGATAAAAATTACGAGTCACAGTAAATGTACATTTGAAATGAATTTGAGAAAAAATTGGAGCCAAATGCTAGCTAAAAGCCTAATACAGATTGTGCTGTAGAATTATGATATACTCAAGCTGAGAATTTTTTGCTTACAGTTCAATATGCCTATTTCATAGGTCTATTAATTGATTAATTCTAATGCCTTGGCTGCCTATGCTTTGTTGGAACTTGAAGCTAATTTATTTTCTATGCCGAACTTTATTCATTCGTGAACTTTATTCATTGAATATAGCTTTCAAGTGGTGAGTGCCTTTCAGATACTTTATTTTTAATAACTTTCCACGCATTCCCATGTGTATATGTATAGCAATTGTTTAATCCTATATATCATTGTCGGTTCTAAAAAAGATTAGGCATGAGCCTTCTGCATTTTCCAACTAATCAACTGGGTTAGTTCACCTCGATTTTGGGTTTTAAAGTACAGTTTAAACCCAAAATCCCACTTATTTCTTGAACCAGAGTCATTTTTTTAGTCCTTAAACATGGCTTAAATCTCCACCCTAAATCCCACCTCTTTTCTGGAGCCAAAACCATTATAATAGTCCTTAATCTGTACTTGTGCTTGTGTGTAAAGTGTAAACCACTCACCCGTGGATTCTAATGAGTTCGGAGTGTCTTAAAAATGCAGTTGTGTGGATCAAGAATATAAGCCTAAGGTTTCTTGTTTTCTTGTAAATTGTAGTAATGGGCAACTTGTATTTTTTTAAAACTCGTTATTTTCTATGCAACAATATATATAAAACAAGATTTTTACCCCTTTTTTTTTCCAAATTAAAAATGCCTCTTGCTGTTTAGTCTACTATACTTGATTAAAAAGGTGACGTCCAAACATTTATTGATTATTACGAATTCTTTTTTGTCGTCGACAGGAGGGGTGAGTAGTGATCATCTGTTTTATCAGTAGCATTAGTTCTCATATGAAAAATTCAAGCTTTAGTATAAGATATTAAGGTTGGATTAATTTTTTGGGAAGTGGGGTAAGGTGATGAATACGAAAAGAGCACCTACTCTTACCATCTTGGAAAATACTTGCTGTGCGTGGCGTAGGCAAAGCATTGAATACGAGACTAGATATTAAGACTGACTATCATGCGTATTGCATGGATGGATCTTCTATTCAACCCACCTTGCTTATCACTGGTAATCTCTTCAGGATTTCAAATTTAACGACGATAAATGAACACGACAATTGTGCTCTTTATGGGACTTAACCCAACCCTCCACGGCACGAATTGACGATAATTATGCACCACCTACTCGAATGAATCTTTTAGTTGTTCAGAAGATTGTCCGAAAGTAGTATAAGACATCATAAATAATGCTATTTACAGTCGTTCTACGTGGCATACACATGACAGGTGGTTATTTGATGCATTAATGAATAAAAAAATAATCATATTAATGCATCAAATAATCACCTGCCATGTGTATGCCACGTAGAATGACTACCGTAGTGAGCAACTACGAATAGCATTACTCTAATAAAATTGGCCAGAAAATCAGACAAAGATGGCATCTAGGTTGTTCCCAATGTGTATGTTTTCCACGTGATGAACATAGCAATATTAGGAGTGATTTGATCTTTCTTGAAAAAACACAAAAAGAAGTGATTAGAGCAATCGTGTCGCTCCTGACTATAGATGGAGTAGGCTGCACAAGGTTCCACTTTGATAAGGGATCCAGAAAATTTTATTATATATTATAATTGTAAATAATAAACAAAATTTCTGAATAAAAAATGTTCTACATTTTTATAGTTTGTGGTATGACAAATTATTGTTTAAAAGCTGTGTGTGTGTGTGTGTGTGTGAGAGAGAGAGAGTCCCATTTTATTGTAAGAATACATTTTCGGATCGTAGATTGATGGAAAATATATTGTTAAAAAGCAAGAAAATGTTTTGAGTTTGTATGTAACATTATTTTATTGAACAATGTGTGATTGAGAAGAAAAGAGAAAAATGTTTCTGAGTGTTTGTTTGATTTTAAAAATCTATAAACTACAAATATTAATTGTTTGAAGTGTTGATGTCATAAGCTTGAAAAAAAATTAAGCATGAGAAGGATTATGATATTGACAAGCGGAAGTTTATTTTTCTCAAAAGACACCGAAAAGTTTATTGAAATTTAGACTATATAAAAATGACAATTGTTTTTCAAACGTATGGATTGCTTGTGTAATATTAGTGATATATTAGTTAGAGTTGCATCTGTTGAGAGATCCTTCTCAAAGTTGTTATGTGACAAAAAAATGTTAAATGAATGGATCATTGTTCATTATTTCTTCCGTGGAGCTATGCTACACTTACAAAGGTGAGTTACAAAGTTGGTTAACAAAATAACATTCACACCAATCATTTCAAAAACATAATTTTAAATCATTTTAAATCAATGGCTTGGATTCTGTCAACATAGTCTGTAATCCAACTTTTATAACATAACTTTGTACAAATAGCTTTATTGTTATTTCGTGTCTTCACGTTGATTTTGCTGTCTGACTTTTATTTGCCTTAGCTAGATGACTGGGATTATGCAAATTCCCTTTTATGGACATATGGGCCCAATCACAAATGGAATAGTAATGTAATTCGATTTTAACAGAAAGAAAAGAAAATATGAATCTTGCCCATTTGTGGATTTGACAAAATACATGCCCGGATATACAATACGGGCTGCAATTAGGGCACAACCCAAGAACTCAACTCAAAACGACGTCGGTAGACATGATAACGGGGAGCCTAGTTGATCTGATGGCTTATTTGATTTGTCACATTTTCCATTTTCCACCAAATCCATGGAAATTGGTTTTCCAACTATTTTATTTATTTATTTTTAATTATTTTGGCAATGGAAACAAATTATATCCATAATTATAACAACTTTTTTCATTTTAATTGATAATTTTCATAAAAAATAAAGTCAACGAACATCAAAATTTCAACATTTTACAGATGAAAAATTATATTAATCAAACACATTTAATTAACAATTTCCAAAAAACACAAATACTAGACAATTCAATTCCCTAAAATTCTTTTTTTTTCACCTAAATTTCATTCTTACAATCAAACGATTCTAATTTCATTTACAAGTCATGGCTAGCATTTGGACGGTAATTAGTTTTTTCCTTAAGAGCTTGTGTTGGGAATGATTTTTCACCCCAAAAAATTAATTTTTTAACCGTTATTTCACTTTTCCAACCGTAAAGTTTGACTTCTTCTCTCACAGGTGGTCCCCACTTTTCTCCTAACATTTACAAAATCAATTCTCAAAATCACTTCCAAACGGGACCTAAATTTTAATCTCTCAAAATGAGTTACTGAACTTGCACTCCCTAGTTTGCCTATCTGCACGTTCAAGTTGAATAATTCCATAGGTACAAAAAATTATTGATAGAAATGATACAGATGTTGTGCTGGCAGCATCGATATATTGCATTTTCCATGTTTGTTGTGTCAAAGATTAATGAAAAACTTCCACGTATTTTTCTATAAGAATTGTGTCAAATTTTTTCGGTACTTGGAGCAAAATTGGTGCAAGTTACATTGGAGTGTAAAATTCTGGGTTAGATTTGCAAGGTAAATTGTTAGTTTATTTTAAAATTAATCTCACATGATAAGCAATTAATTATTCAGCATTAAATATTATTTATGTGAAGTTAATCCACCTATAAATCAAACAAAATAACCAATTAATGTTTGATTTTGAATGATTAACTTCAAGAAGAAATAAGACCAAAAACTGAAAATAAAAAACGAACGATTTTTCCCTTTTTGATTCTGCTCATAAACTTGATCCACACCACAAAGATAACTCCAATTTGAAGGCCATTTTTAGTCACTAAGACAGATTTGTCGTGTATTGCACAAAGCAGGGAGAGTTCCTTTTTCTTGGTTTTTCTCTCGGTTTTGGTGTGTTTAAAATGAAGGTAAAGGCTCCAATTTATGGGCTTCGGAAGGAGAACGAATTTCCCAGGAGTCTTGCAAGATTTGGATAGAAGATTTGCAAGATTATGTTAATCCAAAAAGATAGAGTTCATCCAAAACGGGATAAGGAGGTTAAAAGAAAAGATATCGATTTATTTATCCATCTTTTCTTGTGATTTTAAATTACTTCCAAGTTGGGTATTAAGCATTTAGTCCAATGAACCAATTACCTCTAAATACCCAACATAATTGGGCTACTTTAATTGTGGTGTGGATTTAATTCTTTAATCCTGAGCTTATAGTCTATGAAGTTAAAATGGGTCTCGATTTTTCATCATAGTCTAAGAGATTTGGACATCACTTACCAAATATGCCCAACAATTTAGGATGTAATAATCTATGAATTAGCTTGCAAATTCCCAAAATGGCTATGATGTAATTTTGCAGAATAAAAAGGAGAAAATTCTCCAATCAGATCTTGAATTTGGGCTGGTAGTGTGTTTAAGCTCTATTATTTGGCATTATAATGAGATGAATAGTGTTTTTTTTTTAAAATGAGTTGTTGAAAATTTTTTGGTTTATGTGTAATATTATTTTATTGAAGATTGTATGATTAAAAATAGAAGAAAGAAAAAAATAATTTAATGTAACGAGAGAGAAATAATGAAGTTCAATCGGAGCTCGTTGTAAACTGTACTTGATTTTGCACTTCTTGAGGAAAGATTGGAGACAAATCTGGCGGCAGAATGAAAAGTAATTCCGAGATTTGATTTTGATTTTTGCCTGTTGTTGAATTTTAGGAACGACAAAAATTGATTATAATTGGAAGAAAAGAAGAAAAATCGATTATAAGCTCCGATTCCGGTGTATATGGCGTACAGGAGGAGGCAGCAACAGCAAATGGGTAGGGTTTCTACAACTCTAAGAACGGATGTTCCTGAAAGTTTGAACAACTATAATCACGATTTTGCCCCTCCACCAACGGCGGCGGAAGACAGTTCCTCGTCGTCCTCTTCTTCCGCGCTCGCCGCTAAAGCCATCAGAGCTTCATCTGCGTACAAGGATTCTTCTCTTTCTTCGGCATATGGACAGTCCGCACTCTCTTCTCCTCGGGAATCAATTCCAGTTCTGTCCTCTCCGTCCTCTAATAAGGTTTGACTTTGTATTTTTCCCCGCTCAATTTTGGTTTGACGCTTCAAGAAACCTTAATATTTAGTAGTTCTCCCGTGCTTCGTTTCATATCGTGAGACTGCGGAAACTGTGTAATCAAAGTATCTTTCTGTATGTGATTCCTTAATTAGCTGATGTGTTAGTATGGATTATAAGACCCTTATTTGGTTTCTCATGTTGGCACTTGCACATTACTGTTAGCAGAATGAGAAAATCTTAACCCATTTAGTAGTTACACTCTGAAAGGAATTAGGAGTGGTTATAGTTGAGTAAAGAAACATAGAGAATGGCTTATGAGGTGATATTTTTAAAAATAAGTTAGTCGTAAAATTCATGATGATGTCAATATGAGTTTGCACGTGCAAAATTTACTTTTGGTTGATGACTTAGAATTTCAATGCAGAATATAGAGTGAAATGAGTGGAGAATTTGGAAGGAATGATATTGGATAGTAATGTCTTCTGTTTTATGTTAAAAGAATAAACTATCTTCAACATTTTATTGTAGTGTCTTATGTTAAAAGATGAAAATGTACCTGGGTCTATGGTTTTCACTTGTCATTTCACCTGATGTTAAAGGTGACGTTTTTATTTAATAGCATTATGCTTTTACGTGACCCTTTGTATCCAAAGCGTTCTGGAGTATCAATATCATTGTAATTTCAGAGTTTGGACACATTTTTCACTCATAAGATATTCTGGGTGGAGTTTTATCAGTTTACTATAAATTCATCTTTTAGATTGATTTTACTTATAATTTTCTTGGAGAACTTGTCTCTTTATTGAGCTATTTCCAATTGATTTGATCTGAGAATTTGAACTTTGTCATGTTTAATATTTGTGACTGTCAGGTATTCTTCTGTTGTTTCTATAGTATAATGCAGCTTGTCAGTCTTCCATCAACCTGTATTCTGTGCTGGAGTAATTTTTTTTGTTATGGAAAATAGGATTCATCCGCTCACGAATACACATCAATGAAAAACATGAATGAGCCTAAGCAAGGATTTTGGGGGGTGCTGGCTAGGAAAGCTAAAGCAATTATTGACGATGATAATGCAGCTCAACCATATGAAACACAAGGAAGAACAAAATTTCAGATGCCGGATAAATCAGCAAAGGGTCAGGTAGGAAGTTTTCAAATTAGATAGATAAATTGTTCCTGTGAACAAATGCTAGATTTACACGACTCTCCATTTCTGGAATGCAGGGGAGGACCTATATTTCTACAGTTTGTACTGAACTAAACTTTCCTGCTTCCAATACCATGAAAACTTCATCTTACTATTGAAAATAGGCTGGTGGCCCTGCCTATTTTCTCTACTATTAATTTGTCAAATGTTCTATTCTTAATTTTGGCAAACATTCTGTATTACAAGATTCATTTAGCTTTGTTTACAACTACATAATGAGAAATGTCTGTCTATACATCTTGAGATGCTGAACTCATATTCCATTTCTTGCATCCTTTTTCTTTCGTTTGCTGTACCAGAACACATACAACTCTTCGCAAAGCCGTCGAAAGACAGACAACCCATCACTGCAAAAGGGATTGGATGCAATTGCATCGTCCTTTAATTACATTGGTGGCACAATTGGTAATGCTCTTGAGGTACGTTTCTTTATCATTTCTAATTTGGAAGTATTTTAAATATGCAGGGCTAGCCCTGATATTTTGAGGGCCTTATGCCAATTTCAAATGTAGGGCCCTATTGAAGAAAAGCCTTTGTATTTTTACTTGAGCCTTATTATAGAGAGTTTTAATATAAATATGAAGAATCTCGTACAGGCAACTAAGCCCCAAAATTTGAAGAGGAAAATAATAAAATGTCAAATTTCAACATGCAATACAAATTATAATCGAAATTTGGCATACAGAATTATAATGCAATGGCATAGGGTTTGTTTGTTTCTTTGATCATTTTCTCACTGCAACTATGTAAAACAAAAATGAATATGCATTTGAGTTATTTATGTACAAAATTGGAGAAAGTTGGGTGTGAGAGATATATAACAAAATAACGAAACTGACGATTAAATACAAATGAGCTTCTAATTTTATATTAATTCACACTAAATTAACTTACAAATAAGAAGTATGATCACAGAGAATGAATTATTAAATTCAAAGTACCTTCAACAAGCATCTAAAAAGACTTTTGATGAGATTAAAGCAAAGCAATAATAATGACAACCTATATACTCTTTAGTATGTGTTTTGAAGATAAGGGAGAAGGAAAGAAACATGTAAGGTTGTAATAATGACAGTGAGACTAGACCAATTTGCTAAATTGAATCTTTAAAATTTTAATTCAAAGTGAGATAATTCATCTCTTGTTGGGTTGGGAAAAATTATGGTGGATTACTGTTGGACATGGAATTTGAAGATACAAAGCGACCTTTTTGTTTGGTTAAGAAAAGAAAATGGATGTTTGAAAGATAAATGGTCAAATTACTTATAGAGAGAGTAATCTTTGTGATGTATGATAAAAAAATGTAAGTGATAAATTTTATACCATTTATATGTTTTTATTAAAGATTTTTGTATTTTCAATTTGTATTAGTTTCTTGTATTTGCACATTGATAATCATATTTGAAAGAATTTCATAAATATAATTTTTATTTTTCTTCAACCAACTAATTAACCTACAATATTTGGGGCCCTCGCCAAAGTGGGGGCTTTAGGCAATTGCCTATCTCGTATATAATCAGGTTTTTCACTGTAAATATGTTCTTTTCATTTGAATTTATAAAATTAAATTTTGTAATGTGGTGGAGATCTAGTAGATCATTGTAAATAATGAAGGCTTTACTGTCTTTCAAATACAACAAGATAGCGTCATTTTATTTATTAATTTATTTCTGAGAGTGTATGTGCTGCAACTTTAGGTCAAAATGACCAGCACCACAAATTACCTTTGGGATGATGAGAAAAGTGTATGTTGAATTTGAAGGATGTAGCGGAAATTTCTCGATAAATCTTGATTTTAGGCTCAGAAAACAATCAAACGTACACCGGTTTACCTCGACTCGACCCGAGACTTTCGCTTTTACTATGGACTGCTCTCTTTATCTCTAACCCCACAAAGAAGAAGGGTGGTGGTTTTAGCAATTCACAAAGGTATGGAGAGGAAGAAGAAGATATCACAATGGTTGAATCTCACTCACAACCTCACATGGCTTCCCTCTCTCTCGGCTGCCTCTCTTCTCTTAACTCTCCTCTCCATTGCTACAACACACACTAAAAACGGTTGGAAGATAAATACATATATATAGGTTAGTTTAGGTCACCAAATATGGGCCAAGAGATCTCTAAGTGGGCTGCCATATAACCTAAACTAATGGGCCAATTTCCAACTCTATATTAATCACTAAATGGTCTAACTAACTAAATAATCATCCAACCCAAACCCGAACCATCCAAAAGTGTAGTTCGTTTTCGAGCTGAGCCAAGTCCATGGTGTCGATAAATAATCCGACAACTGTTTTAAATCATCGGCTAGATTATTGGGTATCAAAAACCCAACAATCTCCACCTTGATGCCCAGTAATATGCAAGCAACCAAAACACACAGTTTATACTTGTACAATTAAGGTAATCTAATAAAATTGAAATCACAGACCTTACCTTGTATTTCGAACCAAAACACATACCATACTTGCTTCATGTACTCACCAGGGCTAAGGTCCAGAACACCCAAGTAGAAACAAGTATTGACAGTAAACAAACAATTATGCGATGAAGATATATAGGATAACACACACACAGATCTTTTCAAAATCACGTTCATACAGAACCACAGATTAACACCTAGTTAATCAAACCATGGTCAACCACGTATTCAACACATGCATAAATGACCCCATGAAAGATCTCACCACACTTATCCTATCCCATTCTGTGTTGCTCACACCTCGAGAACACATATTTCCTCTCATCGCCCATCATGCTCACTAAATAGATCACTCAACTCATGTCTAACTGGTAAGTCACAATAAATCCTAAACTCTCGGGATAATCCTCTATCACCACATCACTTCTCCCAACCTACGTGGATAATGGGACTCCACCTTACAGAAGTGATAGAAGTGCCTCTCTCACACTCCACCTGATCAGGGTCTCTTTCACAGATAAAGGATTCTACACATTTGATCACATCTCCACTCATGATCCAAATGTCACACTCCACATCCCCCGTACATATCACCAATGCACCTCTAAGCATCTATACTCCACCTTACCAAAAGACATCCAACTCACTACTAATGCATTACAAACTCACTACGGTAAAACAACACCTTTCGGTGGCCACAAAGGTTCTCCAATCACCAAATCTCAAAAAAACCACAAAGAAAACGGCGAAGGTGGCACTCACAAAGAAAAAACGAAGAAAGAGTCGGTTACTTCACAATACTCACAAAAGGAGGCTCACAAAGATAAAGAAGGTAACCCTAATATGGCTACCTCATATAATTTCACAAACCACATAGGCTCACAAAGATAAAGGAGTGAAACGGCTGCCCAACTTTCTTCTCACTACCACTCTCACACCACTCATAGAGCAAATAGAGTACGCTACAAAACTTAACTCACTATGCATGTAAATATATTGCACAAAGTAATAAGTCACTCTAATTCATGCAATTACACACATCAAACATATTGAAAGTGTAACATCAACATTGCAACAGAATTAAGTAACCACCTACATGCAGAAAGGATTACACACAGATGCAATGTAAGAACCATGTTTATTCTCTCAATAAACTTCACTAGGATCACTACTCGACCCTAAAGTCACATTCGTCTCGTCTCTATTCTCATCTTTCCTTTTATTATCATTTTAGGATAATTTCTTTCAACTATGCCCAAATTTTACCATAATTAAAGTATATTTTATTTTTCGCACTTACCTTAGACCTATACATGCCAACAATACCAAATAATGACCACAAGTAAAGTACTAACACATAATTCACACAGAACAATCAAGTAAATTTTTCTAAGGTCACATGCAATTCTATCGGTGTAGAAAAATTGATGACAAATTCACATAGAATTAAGGCAATTAATAATCATGTAATTCCTAGGTCTAACAACAGGCAATGATTACCCCCTTTACGGTAACCCCAAACCTAACGTCACATCACACGATGACTTCTAACGCGAAAAATAAATAATTAACCTACTCATTTATTTCAACTACAATAATAAAAAGCAAAGAATACGATACCGAGCGGACCACGTCTGAAGGTCCGTAAATATCGAGAGATGCGAATTCACCACTTCAAGACTATCACTATTTATCCTAAAGTCACTAACAACCACAGCAATACGAAAAAAGCACCTGACACCCGAACGTCAAGGGCAAAATCGTCCAACTTTCACTGTATTACTCAAAACTGAAATCTGACAACACCGCAGGGTCCGTATCGTCACCAGCAACATTCTGCTTGAAGACACCATCCCCAGATTTAGTCCTATGCGCCCTCACGCGCCTTGTCGGAAATCCCATGCGCCGGCGACCTGTCACCCTTCCGACTTCTTTTCCGCCTGTACAGTCCACTGGTGGTGTCCGTTTCGCCAAACTCCTTTTGGTTTCACCAGAAAACTCCAAAACAGATCTGGCAGAAATTTGAAAAACTGGACAGTTTCTGCCTCTGATTTCCAGATCCTTTTCTGACCACTTCCAGCCCATTTTTAGCCCCAAAAATCACAGATTTATCAACAACACAAGCTCTGATACCATTTGTCGCGAAAATCCCTCGATAAATCTTGATTCCGGGCTCAAAAAACAATCAAACGTACACCGGTTTACCTCAGCTCGACCCGAGACTTTCGCTTTCACTTTGGACTGCTCTCTTTCTCTCTAACCCCACAAAGGAGAAGGGTGGTAGTGTTAGCAATCCACAAAGGTATAGAGAGGAAGAAGAAGATATCACAATGGTTAAATCTCACTCACAACCTCACATGGCTTCCCTCTCTCTCGGCTACCTCTCTTCTTTCAACTCTCCTCTCCATTGCTACAATACACACACCAAAAACGGTTGGGAAATAAATACATATATATAGGTTAGTTTAGATCACCAAATATGGGCCAAGAGATCTCTAAGTGGGCTGTCATATAACCTAAACTAATGGGCCAATTTCCAACTCTATATTAATTATTAAATGGTCTAACTAACCAAATAATTATCTAACCTAAACCCGAACCATCCAAAAGTGTAGTTCGTCTCCGAGTCGAGCCAAGTCCATGGTGTCGATAAATAATCCGACAACTGTTTTAAATTATCACCCGGATTATTGGGTATCAAAAACCCAAAAAAGGATAGTGCATACATGACAGAAAATTAACAAGACTATTGAATCACTAGTTGGTAGTTGAAAGAGTCACCATTTATTATTCCATTGACGTCGCTGTCACCAGTCTTGTCATGTATTATAGTTTTTGGGAAATAGAAATATTTGCTATAGAAACCATCAAGGTCTTAAAATTATCATATACAAGTACAATTGTATCTATAGTTACATCATACATTTGTGCCATACATGGTTCAAAAAGAAAAGTCGAATTTAAGTACTCATCCTGTCCTGTTGAGTGTATGTCCCGTGGGTGCACAGTTTTTAAGAATTTGCGAGTAAAATGCGTAAAAGTAGCATTATGATTTATGATTATATATTTCCCGTAATTCTATTCTAATACACTTAGAAGACTTCTACATTGATGTTTTCACTTTTTCATATAGATTAGAGATGGAGAATATTATAAATCAGATCGGTTGGTAATCCTTTGCATTTTGAGTTCAGTTTAGAACAGAAGTGAATTTTCCTCAAGGAAGTAAGGAAATTTTAAGTTCAATCCTTTGACTTCTTGCAAAAATATTAATGGTTGCACACATTGGTAATCATGTAAAGCGCTGGCATCCCTTTGTTGCCCATTTGATGAAATATAACCTTACCTTTCAAACAGTAGGATGTGGAGTTAGTTTCGGAATTCCAGACCTGTAGGATAGGTGCTTTTCCCTGTTCAATAGCCAATTTGAAAATAAATAGTAATGGAAACAAAACAAATGACAGGCTAATGTCGAGGAACTTTCTTCTATTTGTCACCAGACTAGTAAACATTTAGCTATACTGATTGTTGAATTATACTTTTCGCAGGAGGGTCTTACAACCGTGGAGAACCGTACTGCCGACATCATTCAAGAGACTCGCAAGATTCGGATAAGGAAAAAGAACAATAGTTCCACATCACAGAATCAAACTTCTAATATTGATAACTTACGTCAACAGCCAATGATGCAGACCCATAAGCATACCGATTTGGAAACTCAATTGAAGGCATCTCGCGACGTAAGGTGGCAACTGTGTAGCACTGGTGTAAAAGTGACACTGCTCATGTCTAGTTTGTCCTTTTGCTTTACTTGTTCATGTTCAAGAAAATAAACTGATAATTCTGTGTACCGTCTTACATGAAGTATGCATTGCATTAAATGTGATGAGGAATGGTCCATGCTAAATTGGTAAATCCAATATACAAAATCATTTTTACATATATTGTGGTAGCCAATCCTTTGTAGTGCTATGAACTGGATGCTTTCCCTAAAATTTCCAGGGAAATACAGAGCTTACAGTTTTCTTGACTATTGCTTACAGTTTTCTTAACTATTGCTTCTGTCTGTTACTTTTGATCATGTATCCTTTTCTCAATGTTCAATATTGGGAAAATGCAATGGTTGCACTTGTTGTCCTTATTCTTCTCCATATCCTGTTTTGATTTTTGTTTTAGTTTCCATGGCTGCTTCCTCCAGAACTAAAATAATTTTTTCTTCTGTTAAGTGTTGTGGATTTCAAAATGCCTCTACTCTTGTTGCTCTCTTACAAAATTCATAAATTGGAATAAGTTGGCATCTGGTTTGAAATGGTTGCCTTATGTCTATTGAGAATATTATTTCCACCTTGTATGTGTAATTATAGTGCTACAAATCTGTAGTGGTAGAAATGTGAACAGGTGCATTAATGCTGTTGGTGGGAAGAGCATTGCAGGTGTTGAAAAACATACAAACATCCATCTTTTAATACTTTGACGTCTTGAGTTGTTATACACTAGTGAGATACATGATGTGTCGTCTATTCTGAATTTCAGGTTGCAATGGCAATGGCTGCAAAAGCAAAACTTCTCCTGAGAGAGCTAAAGACGGTAAAAGCTGACCTAGCTTTCGCAAAGGAGCGCTGCACACAGCTTGAAGAAGAAAATAAAGTCCTAAGGGAGAGTCATGAAAAAGGAGACAACACTGAAGACGATGATTTGGTAAGTACAGTCTCTCTCTCAGGAACCTTATTCTGACTTTACTCCTGCTTGGAATATAATTATTATCCAAATCCCATGGCCCTTCTATGTTCCCTGCATCTATCCTGTCCTTGCTATGCTGTCTATTCCCCCACCCATGACATCACTATCATCCGTTCACCATCCTCACCCGTTTCAAGACCTTAAACCCCCCCCCCCCCAACCCGGCGAAAAGAAAGAAAAATAGAGTTCCCTTGGTAATGGTGTTAAAAATGCATTTACAGGCAAATATTAGAACCTCTTTGAGCCCCATTTTTTGAACAAAATACATTTTGGAATAGGATTTTGATGGAGAATGTGAGGTTAAAAAACAATGAAAAGTTTTGGATTTGCGTGTAATATTATTTTATTGAAGAATGTGTGGTTGAAAACAAGAGAGAAAAATGTATTTTGAAAATAATAGGGACCAAACAAGGGCTTAATATAATTGAACCTGACTTTCAAATCAAATCAAACCAACCACCCCACCCCACCCTAAAATGCATTTGTTTTAAGTTACGAAATCTCCATCTTTACAAGGCGCAGTTTCTATTTTATTTTTCTCTTATCTAGGTCATCCACGTTTCATAAGTTTGTTGTGCTTCAGTTGTCTGTGTTTTCAACACATTCGTAGTATATACTAAGCAAGTCTTGTGGAATATTTCATTGTCAGATAAGGCTTCAACTTGAGACTCTTCTAGCTGAGAAAGCTCGACTGACACAAGAGAATTCAGTTTATGCACGGGAAAACCGTTTCTTAAGAGAGATTGTTGAGTACCACCAGCTCACCATGCAGGATGTAGTGTATTTGGATGAAGGTAGTGAAGAGGTAACTGAAGTCTACCCTGTCAAGGTATATACAGGCGATAATCAACAGCCCTTTGGCACATTAACATCCTTCTCTCCTACTCCTATTGTTCCCACGGGGGCAATTTCGCACGTGACTCCGGATTTCTCTCCTTATGTTGTGCCATTCCTCGATCCCAAGGAGGTCCCTGAAACTATTACCTCACCAAACCCCTATATCCACATGCCAGCAGGAGATCTGAGAAGATACTGAGTTGATTTTCCCATTGGTGGCTTTGATTTGGTTTCCACTCCGTAGAAAAAAGGTTTGGAGTTTGTATCAATGTTGCTTTTTCTTTGGGTTTTTTATGTTGCTATTGATCAGCTGTCTTCTTAGGCTCCTCTTTGTTGTCATTGTCTTGAAAGGAGCATAAAGTGTTATTCTTTTACCATTTTTTTCCCTTACTTGGGAGATATGGGTGGGTTTACTGTTCAATGTGTATTTATTTTGTGCTTCCTGCAAGAAGGTGAAAGGTTGATTAGAAATTGTGTAACTGTATAACATTTGATAGAACCTTTTTGTCGCTTTCATGGATAGAAATTGTATAACTCACTGGTTTAACTGAGTTTATGGTGATAGTACATATGATTATCATAATAATGTCATTTGTTCACATTGTTATCAATATTTGGTATATATGTTCGCCAAATTTCGAAAATTCACTTTAGAAATGGCACTTTGAATAGTAACAGGGTAGATCATCTCCAAGGAAATTGTGGATTGATAAGGACTCTTATCAATAGTGCCACATAAGATAAAATATTCGTTGTTTAAAAAAATAAAATAAAAAATTATCTTAGTATAAACTGATAAGGACTCTTATCAAGTGGGCATGACAGAGAAAAAAAAAAAGAAAAAAAGGTTTAGAGCTGTGTCTATAGTTAGAAGTTCTGTTAAATGGAATGACTCAACAAAAATAATATTTAATTTTTAGATTCAAATTAGACATAATATGATTTTATTTTAAGAAAATAAAGAATACGGAGATAACAAAAAGTACATTGGACATCAATTTTATACTCGAATATCTATTTATTAGACATTAAAGTTAACAAAAAATCTTTTAACTTTCTTGCCATCTAAATAACAATCTTTAGAATGCATTGAAGGTGCTCTTTGTTTCATTACTCTCATCACCTAAAAACGTTGAATATATACAAAAATAATGTGATTAACGGATCCTATGATAAAAAATGATTTTCTTAGGCAATTCGAATGTGTAACTCGTATACACGTGAGAGATTTAAAAAAGAAAAAAAGAAAAAAAAAGGAGTACACACTTCAAATTTACTGTATAAGACATAACTCACTATTATCGTCTGAGATACAATATTATGGTTGTGTTTGGTACATCGAATTAGATTATATAAAAAATTAAATATATAATAGATATATAAGAAGTAGATAAGATTATAGTTGATAATACCTTTCAATTTTTTATTCATGAAAATTTTATTTATACTATTTCTGAAGTTGACAGAATAACATAATCTGGAGTGAGATGAGGTTTAGATTGCATAAGAAAGATAGTGCGTATATCATTCTTTTGCACAAAAAACTTGTAAATTTTATTCACCTTAATCCGTTTTATATCTTTCTATCTCCTCTAATTTTGTAATAACTTTGTGTACGAACTAATTCGATGTACCAAATTTAAACTATACATTTATAGAAGCCAATGCTGGTAAAAAGCCGGTGAATCATATAAATATGTAGAAACTGTCAAATAGTTTACTGGTTGAGTTTGTCCATATGAATTTAAACTTAGATGACTCAACGTAGGGGTAAAATACATAAACAACCCCTGTTTGGTATGGATTAAAATAAAATTTTTAGTATATTTTGATAAAATGTGTGATTGAAAAGTTGTAGGATCCATAAAATATGTGGTTAAAATTGATTGTTGATTTTAACTTAAATTAAAATCAGAATTTTAATCAGTACCAAACAGGGTTGTCACACTTTTATAATATCTTTTAGTAAAAATTGTAGCAGCGATACCTAACCTTTCATTTTTTTTTAGAGTTTACCCTAACCTTTACTTTATGTCAACCACAGTTTCAAACCTTTGAAAAATATGCACCTGTGGTTCAAATGGATGGAAACCTTCTATCTTGCCGTTAGTTGGCCAAAAAAAAAAATAATCAAAATTTGATCAATTTTGACCAAATTAAAATGGGCAAAACAGTACTTTGCATTTTCCCTCACATTAAATAAGTTAAAAAATTAAATTAAAAAATCAATATATACCCACCTTCTTTCCCAGTCCGCCCATCCTGACACCTACTCCAATACCATCCAATCAAAGCCAGAAATCGTCCAGCCACCAACCACACCATGGTACCGGTAGATGCGCCTTGATGAGGCAGTCTTAGGACAAGTGGTTCGCAATTGTGGGTCGCTGATGTCGGAATTGACATTTGAAAGGTCTGAGTTCATTGTTTGAAGAATTGGCTATAGATTTAGATTTATAGCTTTGTTTGATGTCAAAAGTTATCAGTAAGTGCGTATTGAGGTGCTTGGTCAACATGGAGGGTGTCGTCAGAGGTGAGGCTTCCGGCCATTTTTCGGTGTTCTAGGCAGTGGTTGGTCGGTGTTTGAGTGATTCAAAGTAGTGAGTAGGGCATATTTCTTTCCCTTTTTTTTGTATAATTGTTATAATGTTAAAATTTGGAAAAATGTAAATATACTATTTTGCCATTTTTAATTTGGTCAAAATTGATCAAATTTTAACTTTTTGGTCAACTAGCGCTAGATTGATGGTTTCGATCCATTTGGAACCCTAGTGCATATTTTTGAAAAATTTGGAATTGTGAGTAACACAAAATGAAGGTAGAGTAAAGTATGTAAGGAAAAAAAAAAGAAAAGTTAGAGACCACTGCTGCAGTTTTTCCTATCTTTTATTCAAAACTCAAATAAGTTAAAAAACTCTATTTCACCATTTTAAAATTATTTTTCCCAATTACATATAACTTCATTAACCTTTGAGAAACGAGACTTTAAACTAACATGGTTATATATCTGTATTTTGAATTATTAAAGCACGTGACTATGGTCCGAATCCCTCCTCACCCGCATAAAAATATTCTTCGTGATTGGATAGTGGACCATATACTACTTTTCAATTATTTTTTAATATGTGATTATATAATCCATAGGCAATGGTGTCGAATTTGAGTAGTATTATCAAAATGGCAGCATAAGAACAAAAGTAATAGGCATACAAGCGTGTTAATTTGGCTTGTTGGTTCGGAAGATCTATGGTTTGACTTAGAAAAAAGCTCGAGCTAAGCAGTTGAATTTGAGTATTACTATCAAAATGTCAGCAAAAGAACAAAAGTAATAGACATACATGAGTGTCATTTTAGTTTGCCGGCTTGAACAATTCGTGGCTCAGCCCCGCTCAAACCTAGTGGCATCTACTTGGTACCTTCTTATTGTGAAATTAAAAAATTGTGCCTAAAATAAAGATCGAGTCCTATTTTAGAGATGCGTCTCGTAAATTTTTTTAAAACCAGACAGTCTTAGAACAAGTAGATGGACAGCAGAATGTTTTTGCTTGTTTGTCAAATCTTGTTAAGTACAAGGGCTTGATAATAATTTGGTTCAGATATTTATTGGACTAGAGGGCATACTAGCATTAGATAGGTTTAGATATTTGTTGGCTAGGAGGGCATACTAAGATTAAGACCGACTTTGAGTCGACACTGTCATAGTAAAACTAGAGGTTTAATATTAAAATGTCAATTTTATAAATTAAGTAGTTCAAATCTTTATATTAAGATCTATATTTTGAAATTTAATAGATGTGGAATTCATCATTAATGTGTTCTCGTAAGATAGTGGTTCATTTGAGCAGAACAGTCTTGAAATTTTTGTTATCATTTGATAATTAATTGGATCAATTATTAGTTGGATTTTAATGAATTTCGCTACTATATTAAATTTGGGATTCCATTTAAAGGTCAATTATTAAGTAGAGTATCTCATTCTCTTAATTTTCAACGTGCTAAATTACACATGCAATGAAGCCTATTTGTAGGAACGAACAATGTTTCGTTGTAATACTCGAACACAATACCGAGTTTTTGTATACTCTTCCAATGCATATTTGACATTTTAGAGGTATGTTTGATATATAATATTGTATAGTATATGGAATAACATTTTAATTTGAGCTGTATAATAGACATGAATATTCTTCACAACTCTTACATGCATCATATATTCTAGAAAAAATAGGGAAATTATATGAAGTTCACATCAAGGGATTGTTTATTTCGTACGAATGGCTTATGTTGTAATTGTAGATTTGATTTCCTAATATTACCACGTTTGTTAAATTACGTCTTCATTATTAACAAAGTTTCGAATAATGTTGCGAAGCACCAATCTATGTATTTTAATGGGATTCATATTCATTATTAACAAAGCACCAATAATGTTGCGAAGCACCAATCACACATTTTTCAATAAAATAATATTACACATAAATTTAAAATTTTTTCTTATTTTTTAATCACACGTTTTTTATTGATCTGACATAAATAATATATTTTTTTTTTCTTAAAATGTGATTCAAACATGGGCTTAGGATTATTTATCAATTAATGACGTTTGACTTAATTTTAGCGTAATTAGCACAAAACATCCCTACCTTTCCATGTTTTTGTGGAAAACGTCCTTACCTTTCATTTTTTGGCGGATTACACCCTTACCTTTACTTTTTTTTGCGCAAAACATCCTTCTGTTAACTCTCCGTTAAAATGCTCCGTTAAATCAAAAAGGTAATTAGCACAAAAGGTCCCTACCTTTCAAAATTATTGTGCAAAATGTCCCTACCTTTTATTTTTTAGCATAATTAGCAGAAAAGGTCCCTACCTTTCAATATTATTGTGAAAAACGTCCCTACCTTTCATTTTTAGCATTTTTACCCCTACATTTCACATTTCATTGCGCAAAAGGTCCTTTTCATCCATTTTTTTCAATAAAATGACGATTTTACCCTCCTATTGAAATAAAACAAAAAGAAAAAAAAATAATTAATTAATTGCAATCATAATCTAAATCTTTCAAAATATTACAGATAAATCCTAAATTCTCCACTACCTCCACTTTCACAACCCCACCAAGCCACCACCTATAGATCCATATAGCACCACTTTTCGACCACAACACCTATCGGACTCCACCACCACCAGCATCGCCTCACTCTCCCCAATATCGTCCTCCATAGTATTGGTCATCAATCTATCCGAAACAACCACATTTACGGTGGTGGAGTCCGGTAGACATGGTGGCCGAAAGGTGGTATTATGTGGATTTATAGTTGACAGCTTGATAGGTTGTGAAAATGGTGGTGGTTGAGAATTTATGATTTTTTTGTAATTTTTTAAAAATTTAAGGACTATGGTTGCAGTTGATAATTCATCTTTTCTTTTTGTTTTATTTGAATAGGAGAGTAAAATCGTCATTTTATTGAAAAAATGGATGAAAATGACCTTTTGCGCAATGAAATATGAAATGTAGGGGTAAAAATGCTAAAAATGAAAGGTAGGGACGTTTTGCACAATAATATTGAAAAGTAGGGACCTTTTCTGCTAATTATGCTAAAAAATAAAAGGTAGGGACGTTTTGCACAATAACTTTAAAAGGTAGGGACCTTTTGTGCTAATTACCTTTTTGATTTAACGGAGCATTTTAACGGAGAGTTAACAGAAGGACGTTTTGCGCAAAAAAAGGTAAGGGTGAGGGTGTAATCCGCCAAAAAATGAAAGGTAGGGACGTTTTCCAAAAAACATCGAAAGGTAGGGACGTTTTGTGCTAATTACCCCAATAATTCACTTATTTTTAACAGGTTATCAAACATCTTTTAAGAAAAAAAGTTCAAATTTTTAGGACCACGCACAAATATGGCGCGTAGTCCACAAATTTTACCTCTGAACTACACAGCATGTCCTGATGAAAGCATTGAGGCGCCTTACATAAGAGGCCAACGCCTCTTCTGTCTCCCGCACCCCAGCCCTCTCTCAACTTGTGCACAGTGCATATATATATAGCCTCCAATTTCACAATTTTTGTCTCATTGCTTCTTCTTTTACTCCATTTTCTTTCAGATATTTTCGGTTGAAGATAGGCAGTGTTCTACCGTATATTTTTTTCCCCTTATTTCTCGATCTTCTTTAGTCCTCTTCCCTATAGAAAAATCCTTCTTGTTTATACATTTACTAGTCATGTCTAGTTTGTACCCCCAAAATTTGAACTTTTCTCCTGCAAGAAGTGTTCCTTCTCCACATATAAGGAGCAATACAGATGTTGAAAGGTACTGCCCATTTCTTTAAGAAGTTAAGTGACGCGACCTGTCCCGACTCAACCTAATTGACTCGACACGTGTCGTGCGTCGATAGTAGATGCCAGCTAAATGCCGGACCCACCACCAAGGCAAACTTGACCTATTTTGACTGTGCCAATTTCTATGAAAATTTTGACAGAGCTTCCCCTGTAACATGGACAAAACCAACTTGAAAAATCATCAAAATCTCAAATAGACATTTAAACCAAAAGTTTTGGAAACCACCACTTCCTCTAATACCACCACAACTATTACAGAATATAACAAAATTCGACTGAGTGTTTCTGCAACATCATCATGTCAACATGCAAGTATTACATCACTTACAAACCCTTCTACAAATATGCTTGTCATCCAAAATTAGACAATTATTTAATAAACATAAGTTCCCCAACTATTCGTTACATACTTATGAAACGGTCTCTTTTGCTTCAGCAGGCTTTCCCAAATATCTCAAAATCGACCTTCTCCTGATAGAAAAACATGGTAAAAAGATATGAGTTTATAACTCAGTGAGTGGATAGTTGAAAATAAATAAACTTTTCCATTTATGCTATTTTCTGAAAATTCTTGCACTATTTAACGTTAAGAACTTCTAAAAAGAATAGTAACACTTTTAAAAAACTAAACATCATCATTTCATAATTTTTTGGACATAATTCTAGAAAGGCAACTGTATAACATAATGACTATAAATACTCTGATATCCATGAAAAATTATGAAATATTGCCGCCTTAATACTATAAGCTGAAAGCTTTATTCTGAAAACTGAATTAACTGAATTCCATAATCTGAAATTTGATAATAGAATAAATACTGAAAAATCACACCAAAAAGAGTACCCAATGAATAGCCTTACTCATGTATAGAGTAATCTCGATGTACAAGGCAAAGCCATTCAAATCTGATAATCTGATAGCTGATAATCTGGTCATACGTACGCAGAGCTGCCCCAAAAGCTAATCACCCTAGTACACGGCCCAAAGCCTATGTGTGTACGAGAGTGGGTCCCAAAGACCTCTGATAATCTGGTCATACACTATGGAAACACATTCACAATAGTGCAGAGCGGGTAAAATCACTGTAACTATTCATACACTGTGGAAATACATTCACATCAGTGCAGATTATGATAAAATCACTTGGGTACTTTCTGATGGTTTTAAAATAACTTTAGCTATACTGAAACATTTATATTCATATAACATGCTAGTCAAATGATTTAATTGAACTGAATTTAACTTTAAAAGTAATTGTTAATAAAATCTAATTTATTCTAAAAATCATGCTATGAAGTCAACTTTATAAAATAAATAATTTTAAAATTTGAAGAATACTTATTTCTGAAAAATAAGTTTTATCCACTCACAAGGTATGAGCTACAAGCTAGATAGGCTGATAGACGTTTCCAATCGCCTCGTTACTTCCTGAAATACGATAATGATAACCAATTTATCCACTATCAAATCGAGAAACCTTAATAACTAATAATAGAACATAATTTAAATGCTCTTGGTACTTGAATAAATTCTCAAATTTTCTTTTATTAATTGGAGCTAATCATACCTTATAATCCCTTGGTTAATCACTAATTTATCAACATAACCATCATTTCAAATTTAAAACTAATTTTACTCTCCAATCTAATGAAACTAGTAACCACAATTCCACCCACATAATATACATTTGTTCCATAAAATCAATTCCCAAGTGAAATATTTCATTTACATAATCACTTCACAATTAATTAATTAAAATCCCCAAAATCGGATTCTAGGGTTTTCCCAAAAATTTGACATCGCCATACCTTGCTGAAAATTTGAAATGAATAAATCCCCACACTTAAGTTCCAATTCGTGCAAATATCCCTAAAATTCGACATATTATTCAACAAGTTAAAACCCTAAAAATTTTCACATAATTCATACTTTATCACCTAAAACAAATGGAAAATTTCAACCCAACTTGAAGATATCAACCTTACCTCCTTTCCTCTTCTTTTTCCCTTATTCTTTTCCTTTTTCCCTTCTTCTTTTTCTCTTCTTTTCTGCCGGTTTCTGCTTCCCGTAAGTGTGTGTGTGTGTGTTTTGGTGTGAAATGAGAGAAAATGGGTCAAATGGTTGAATTAATTTTTCCACTAACCCATAATTGCAAAATAAATCCCTTAACTTCACTTTTTAGTAACATTTAATCCTTTAACTTCCAAAAGCATATATATAAATTCCAAACTTTTAAATATATCCAATTCAACCTTTATATTTTGCCAATTGCAAAATAACTGAAATAAAATATTTAATTTCATTTTAGTCCTTGATTGACTTTGACCTTGACTAGTCAATATTTCAATATTTGACTATAAAAATTAGATTGTAACAATCTTACCTCCTTAAAAGAATTTCGTCCTCAAAATTCAACTGGTAATTGACTGGTTAATGAATAAGTGAGGATATTGAGCAAGTATCAGATTCTCATTCTCCCACGTAGCCTCTTCTACTGTCTGATTCTGCCAAAGTATCTTAACAAATGAAACTGTCTTGTTCCGCTGAATTTGCACCTTCCTGTCTAGAATTCTCACTGGCTCCTCTGTATAAGTTAAATTCTCCTTCAAATGGACTGGATAAGATTCTAGAACATGAGAAGGATCTGCAATGTACTTGCGCAGCATAGAGACATGGAAAACATCATGGATCCGAGATAATTCTGTTGGCAGATCTAATCGATATACTACTGGGCCAATCCGTTCAATAATCTCATATGGTCCAATATATCGTGGACTTAATTTTCCTCGCTTACCAAATCTCAATACACCTTCCCAAGGAGATAATTTAAGAAAAACTTTATCTCCTATTGCAAATTCAAGATCTTTCCTGCGCCTATCCGCATAACTTTTCTGTCTATTCTGAGCTATTTTCAAATTTTCCTTGATCAAATTCACATTTTCGGACGTCATTTGAACCAATTCAGGGCCTACTAACTTCCTCTTACTAGCTTCATCCCAACAAACTGGTGTTCTGCACTTTCGACCATATAAAGCTTCAAAAGGAGCCATTTCTATACTGGAGTGGTAGCTGTTATTGTAAGCAAATTCCATCAATGACAAATGTGAATCCCAACTACCTTTGAACTCTAAACCACATACCCTCAACATATCCTCAAGAGTCTGTATGGTCATCTCTGATTGGCCATCTGTCTGAGGATGAAAAGCTGTACTGAAATGTAATTTAGTACCCATGGCTTCTTGTAAACTGGGCCAAAATTTAGATGTAAAACGAGGGTCTCTATCAGACACAATAGATAATGGAGTACTATATGAGCTCACTATCTCATCCACATACAACTTTGCCAACTTATTTAAAGTATAAGTGGCTTTGATCGGCAAGAACTTGGCAGTTTTGGTCAAATGATCTACAATCACCCAAACTCCATCATAACCATTTTGAGTACGAGGAAGACCAAATAAAAAGTCCGTAGTAATGTGTTCCCAATTCACTCTTGAATAGGCAATGGTTGTAAAAGTCCTGCTGTTTTCTGACGAACTGGCTTTACCTGCTGACATATAAGGCATTTAGATACAAAATCTGCTATCTCTCTCTTCATACCAAGCCACTAATAATGATCTTTCAATGTATGATACATCTTAATACTACCTGGATGCATAACATAAGCAGAACTGTGTGCTTCTTCCAAAATCTCTTTCTTCAATTCTGGAATATCTGGAACACATAATCTATTACCCATAGCCAACGCCCCATCATCTCTAATCACATAATCCGTTCTTAATCCAGTACTAACTTCTGCTTTCAATATTCTCAATGTATGGTCTTGAGATTGAGCTTCTCTAACCTTATCAATCAAAGTAGGCCTCACCTGAAAATGAGCTAATACAGCACCTGAAGTAGTAGCTGACAAATAAGCATGCAATTTCTTGAATTCGCAAATCAAAGAAGCATAAACTGCACTAGCTGAAGAGGAAGAACTAGTCTTTCTACTGAGAGTATCTGCAACCACATTAGCTTTCCCTAGATTGTAATCAATCTTACAATCATAATCCTTAATCAACTCCAACCATCTTCTCTGCCTCAAATTCAGTTACTTCTGATCAAAAATATACTTCAAACTTTTGTGATCAGTAAATATTTGACATTTCTCACCATAAAAATAATGCCTCCAAATCTTCAATGCCAACACTATTGCAGCTAACTCCAAATCATGAGTTGGGTAGTTTAAGTCATGATTTTTCAATTGCCTTGAAGCATAAGCTACAACTTTCCCATTTTGCATTAAAACACAACCCAATCCTTGGCGTGAAGCATCACTATAAATCACAAACTCTTCACCCGGAGATGGAAGGGTAAGTATAGGAGCAGAAGTCAATCTTTTCTTCAACTCTAGAAAACTCTTTTCACATTCCTCATTCCACACAAATTTTGTGTTCTTCCGAGTCAAACTAGTCAAAGGAAGAGCAATTTTGGAAAAATTCTCTACAAATCGACGATAATAACCTGCTAGCCCAAGAAAACTCCGTACTTCTGTAACATTAGTAGGGCGTTCCCATCTCATAACTCCTCAATTTTCTGAGGATCTACATAAATGCCTTCTGCTGAGATGACATGACCCAGAAACACAACTTTATCCAACCAAAATTCACATTTGCTGAACTTAGCATACAACTCCTTATCTCGCAAAGTCTGCAAAATAATCCTCAAATGCTCAGCATGCTCATCTCTACTGCGAGAGTAAACAAAGATATCATCAATAAAAACAATCACAAACTTATCTAAATATGGGTGAAGCACCCTATTCATCAAATCCATAAATGCAGCTGGGGCATTAGTTAATCCAAACGGCATCACCAAAAATTCATAATGACCATACCGAGATCGAAAAGCAGTCTTTGGTACATCAACATCTCTAATTCTGAGCTGATGATAACCTGAACGTAAATCGATCTTTGAAAATACTGAGGCACCTCTAAGTTGGTCAAACAAATCATCAATGCGAGGCAACGGATACTTGTTGCGAACTGTCACTTTATTCAACTGTCTGTAGTCAATACATAATCTCATTGTGCCATCTTTCTTCTTAACAAATAAGATTGGAGCTCCCCATGAAGATATACTGGGTCTAATAAAACCCTTATCAACTAAATCCTGCAACTGAACTTTCAATTCCTTTAGCTCTGCTGGAGCCATTCTGTAAGGTGCCTGTGAAATAGGTGTTGTCCCGGGAATCAAATCAATACAAAATTCTATCTCTCTGTCTGGAGGCAATCCCGGAAGATCTTCTGGAAAGACATCGGAAAAATCTCGCACAACTGATATATCATCAATTGCCTGCTTTGTAATCTGAGTATCAATTACATGGGCCAAATATGCATCACAACCCTTTTTGAGCATTCTGCGAGCATCTAGGACCGATATTACACAAGATGGCAAAATTCTGCGCTCTCCAGTGAGAACAATTTCAAGCTCTCCTGGGCTTCTTAATACCACTTCCTTGCGAAAACAATCAACCAAAGCATGGTGATTAGATAGAAAATCCATCCCCAAAATAACATCAAAATCATGAATGTCAAGAGGAATTAAATCTGCTTTCAACTCATGATTGTTCACTCTAATCCCACAATCTTTATATACACGATTTGCTAAAAGTGAGTCCCCTACTGGAGTCACTACTACCAATTCATTATCTAAAGGCTCTGACATTTGATCAGCATAACTAGCAAGTGTGTGAGAAATAAAGGAATGCGTAGCACCCGAATCAATTAAAGAACGAGCTTTTCTACCAAAAATAGATAATATACCCACTACCACATCTGGTGACTCCTCTGCCTCCTGCTGTGTCATAGCAAACACCTTGCCCTGAGTCCTGGATCGACCTGCCTGAGCTCCCTGTCTAGAAGCACTATCCCTACCAGAATTAGATTGTGTGTTCCCCATCGACCCTGCTGATGGAGCTCTTTGATCCCTGTTCTGTCTGGTCGTACCGATCCCTGGCTGAGGAGATACTATCTGAGATGTTCCAATCTGCTGAGATCTAGCTAGACAATCCTTCCTTATGTGTCCCATCTGACCACACTGATAACAAACTCCAACCCCTCGAAGACACTCGCCTGGATGAAACTTCCCACAAGACTGGCACTGTGGAAAGCTCCTATGATCAGAAACCTCAATCTGTCTCGCTCCTTGAATTCTCTGTGAAGGACCCTGTATAAAAGAATGGCTTCCCACTGACTGCTGTCCAAAACTCTGGCTATGTCTTGATCCTTGACTAGAGCTAGAACTCCCAGACTTAGATTTAAAATTGCCAGATTTAGTGGCACCTGGCCAAAATCCCTTTCTGTTCTTCTTGAACCTTTCTCCTGAAGCTCCTGATTGACTACTACCACCTCGAAAGGTCACCTGTGCTCCTTGATTACTCCCTTCACGAATAGCTGTCTCAACTCTTAATGGCGCCTCAACCAACAAACCAAAATTTTGATGCCCATGAGCAGTAACCATAGGTCGAATTTCAGCTCTCAACCCTTGCTCGAACCGTCTACACCTATCTCTCTCCTCAGCAACCAAAGCACTTGCATATTTAGACAATTCAACAAACTTTACATGATATTCAGCAATTGTCATAGACCCCTGAACCAATCTTAAAAATTCGTTTTGCTTTGCGTCGCGATAAAATGGTGGATAATATGTCTCAAATAAAGCTTCCTTGAAAATAGTCTAGGTGATAACACTAGGATATGGATACCGACTTCGAAACGAAATCCACCAATCAGCAGCTCCCCCTTTCAATAAAAATACAGCAATGCGTAATTTTTTATCCTCGGAGCATTCTATCACATCAAATATGCTTTCCAAGGTCTTCATCCAAAGTTCGGCATTAGCTGGATTAGATGTACCCATAAAAAATTTTTCTCCAAGTTTCATCGCTCTCTCTATAGAATTATCTCTATCAGTATTTGGTAGAAGGGAAGCAATAGCTGCAGCTATTCTATCTGTGATGGGGTCAGGTTGCACCTGAGACTGGTGCACTGATTCAACAGCCCCACTGACCCCTCCAACATGTCTTTCTTCAGGAGTATTTGGAGCTTGAGATACTGGATTTTGGTGCTTGCGGGTTCTGCCTCTACCTCGCATGACTTACCTACAATAAGGTGTAACATACCAACATCAGATACATGCAATGCTACTCATAAACTCTAAGACCATGCTCTGATACCAATTGACACGACCCGTCCCGACTCAACCTAATTGACTCGACACATGTCGTGCGCCGATAGTAGATGCCAACTAAATGCCGGACCCACCACCAAGGCAAACTTGACCTATTTTGACTGTGCTAATTTCTATGAAAATTTTGACAGAGCTTCCCCTGTAATATGGACAAAACCAACCTGAAAAATCATCAAAATCTCAAATAGACATTTAAATCAAAAGTTTTGGAAACCACCACTTCCTCTAATACCACTACAACTACTACAGAATATAACAAAATTCGACTGAGTGTTTCTACAACATCATCATGTCAACATGCAAGTATTACATCACTTACAAACCCTTCTACAAATATGCTTGTCACCCAAAATTAGACAATTACTTAATAAACATAAGTTCTCCAACTATTCGTTACATACTTATGAAACGGTCTCTTTTACTTCAGCAGGCTTTCCCAAATATCTCAAAATCGACCTTCTCCTGATAGGAAAACATGGTAAAAAGATATGAGTTTATAACTCAGTGAGTGGATAGTTGAAAATAAATAAACTTTTCCATTTATGCTATTTTCTGAAAATTCTTGCACTATTTAACGTTAAGAACTTCTAAAAAGAATAGTAACACTTTTAAAAAACTAAACATGATCATATCATAATTTCTTGGACATAATTCTAGAAAGGCAACTGTATAACATAATGACTATAAATACTCTGATATCCATGAAAAATTATGAAATATTGCCGCCTTAATACTATAAGCTGAAAGCTTTATTCTGAAAACTGAATTAACTGAATTCCATAATCTGAAATCTGATAATAGAATAATTACTGAAAAATCACACCAAAAAGAGTACCCAATGAATAGCCTTACTCATGTACAGAGTAATCTCGATGTACAAGGCAAAGACATTCAAATCTAATAATCTGATAGCTGATAATCTGGTCATACGTACGCAGAGCTGCCCCAAAGGCTAATCACCCTAGTACACGACCCAAAGCCTATGTGTGTACGAGAGTGGGTCCCAAAGACCTCTGATAATCTGGTCATACACTATGGAAACACATTCACAATAGTGCAGAGCGGGTAAAATCACTGTAAGTAGTCATACACTGTGGAAACACATTCACATCAGTGCAGACTGGGATAAAATCACCTGGGTACTTTCTGATGATTTTAAAATAACTTTAGCTATACTGAAACATTTATATTCATAGAACATGCTAGTCAAATGATTTAATTAAACTGAATTTAACTTTAAAAGCAATTGTTAATAAAATCCAATTTATTCTAAAAATCATGCTATGAAGTCAACTTTATAAAATAAATAACTTTAAAATTTGAAGAATACTTATTTCTGAAAAATAAGTTTTATCCACTCACAAGGTATGAGCTACAAGCTAGATAGGCTGATAGACGTTTCCAATCGCCTCGTTACTTCCTGAAATACGATAATGATAACCAATTTATCCACTATCAAATCGAGAAACCTTAATAACTAATAATAGAACATAATTTAAATGCTCTTGGTACTTGAATAAATTCTCAAATTTTCCTTTATTAATTGGAGCTAATCATACCTTATAATCCCTTGGTTAATCACTAATTTATCAACATAATCATCATTTCAAATTTAAAACTAATTTTACTCTCCAATCTAATGAAACTAGTAACCACAATTCCACTCACATAATATACATTTGTTCCATAAAATCAATTCCCAAGTGAAATATTTCATTTACATAATCACTTCACAATTAATTAATTAAAATCCCCAAAATCGGATTCTAGGGTTTTCCCAAAAATTTGACATCTCCATACCTTGCTGAAAATTTGAAATGAATAAATCCCCACACTTAAGCTCTAATTCGTGCAAATATCCCTAAAATTCGACATATTATTCAACAAGTTAAAACCCTAAAAATTTTCACATAATTCATACTTTATCACCTAAAACAAATGGAAAATTTCAACCCAACTTGAAGATATCAACCTTACCTCCTTTCCTCTTCTTTTTCCCTTATTCTTTTCCTTTTTCCCTTCTTCTTTTCCTCTTTTTCTCTTCTTTTCTGCCGATTTCTGCTTCCCGTAAGTGTGTGTGTGTGTGTTTTGGTGTGAAATGAGAGAAAATGGGTCAAATGGTTGAATTAATTTTTCCACTAACCCATAATTGCAAAATAAATCCCTTAACTTCACTTTTTAGTAACATTTAATCCTTTAACTTCCAAAAGTATATATATAAATTTCAAACTTTTAAATATATCCAATTCAACCTTTATATTTTGCCAATTGCAAAATAATCCAAATAAAATATTTAATTTCATTTTAGTCCTTGATTGACTTTGACCTTGACCAGTCAATATTTGAATTTTTGACTATAAAAATTGGATTGTAACGTTAAGATTCTTGGGTTTCCTTTTTTTTTTTTTAATGTTAAACAATCTGAAAATCCTGTTCTAATGTGTTATTTTGATTCTTTAATGGTGTTTTTAATAGATTCAGTCAGCATTTAACAGAGCTACTAGCAGAGAGGCAGAAGCTACAGCCATTCATGCAAGTACTTCCTATATGCAGCAGGCTCTTGGATCAAGGTTTGCCCTTATAATCAAATTTTGGATTTGGTTTCAGTGATGTAGGCATTTCAATTTTGCTATTTGTTTTGATTTTTCTTCTAGTTTTTGTGTTTAGATGGTTAAGAATGTCATAAGTTAATGATATGAATATACATAGAACAGAAAATTAACGTATAAGTGAATCTCTCTTTTTTGCTTCTTGAATTAGATTGGGAATGATAAGTGTGTTTTTGCACACTTATTTACATCACAAACATGATTTAAATACAATTAAAATGATAGAATTGTTACTTAAATTTGTCAAATTCATGCAATGTAGGAAATTCTATGGAAATAGTGGAATTCAGGAGAAAAGAGCCGAAAAAGGACCAAATTGGAGCAAAATGAGAATTCAGGGACAAATTGCAATTCTCTGAAAGTTGACCCGATGAACACATCAAGCAATTGATCAAGCCAAGCACCAATTGGAAGTTATAAGGGAACATTGGAGCAATTAGGAACAAGAGAGGAGGTCAAGGAGTGAAGGAATGAAACTTGAGGACCAAAATGACTCAAACAAGAAGTTAGCTCTACTATGCGGTCGCATAGTATAAAACCTATGCGGCCGCGAGTGAACCTCCAGGGATTAAAAATGACATTTTTTTAAACCTATGCGGTCGCATAGGTTATGCCTATGCGGTCGCATAGGTATAATTTTTCCCCGAATTTTGCAGTTTCCTTATATGATTGCAACTCCTTTGGTAACCTAATTTGGACGGGTTTAAATAGCAACAAGATGTCCAGAAGCCGCACGAACGACTTGGGGAGGCAAAAACATTCATCTTGGAGTGGAATTGAAGGCAAGAAAAAGAATTGATGCGAGATTTATAAGATTTCTTCAATTTTTGATAACCCGGTGATGTATTTTATTCATACTTTGTTAGATTTCGTTATTTTTATCATGATAGGCTAGATTTTTGCAACTAGGTGATCGATGAACCATGTAATTATTATTAAACTTGCTATTTCATAATTTTGAATTATTAGTTTGATGGGATATTTGAATGGATTATATTGGTTTATTTATTTCCACAATTAATGTGCACTTGATTTGTGTGAACTTGATGGTTTAATTCTGAATTTGAGAAAATTAGATTAGACTCGACGTATATAATTCATCATAGGGTCCGATAGGGGATAGAAATATACCCCTATACTCTATGTAAATCTTTAATTGCTCACAAAAAGATTATATGCGTTCTTGTAAAATTACATCCGTCATAGAGATATAGGCTGATGATTTATGAGAATAGGTTCAATACATCTCGAGAGAGAGTATTGAATAGATTTAGGAGCATTGATTTATCAAATTCTTATTGAATTATCAAAATTGTGAAATTAGAGTTTAATCAGTAATTATTTGGGGATTCGTGATCCTAGTGCATTCATTTTACATAGATTTTCATAAATTGACAATACATTTCATTATTTTTCATAACATTTATTGGTTAAGTGAATTTAAGTAATTATGGTTTGATTTGAAATTAGAGTTTTTCAATTTGGGGATTTCTCCCAAAATTTAGGGTTTTTGATTTCAAAATTTATTTTAACTCAATTAGTTTCGGTTAAGGCTGAAATAAGTAAAATTGAACTACTCTTTCTCTGTGGACGATACTCAGACTTCTAAAGTCCATTTTATTACTTGTCACGACCCGTACACTTGCGGTAATTTAAATCGAAAGAAATATTTCGCGAACAGGGATCATTGAATATGATTTCTAAGAATCGAATCGGCCTTTCCAAGATTATCGAGATTAATTCTTTTTGTAATTGTTGCATTGTGCTTCTGTGATGAATTTCAAAGTACCATTTCAAGATACATTCAGCATCTATAGCTATCTAAGCAAGTTTTAGTGATTTGATTAGCAGTAATAGAATACTTGCTTTCAATGGTATGGAACATACCGTCGAAAGTTGGTGGGGGGTTTTGCTCTCATACATTTTGTGTCTAAAGCACGAGAGTTCCAATTTTAAAACAATTTTTTGTCATGCATTAATAGTGTGACAAAAAAATGTTGGTTGTTGACCTCGTTTTCGGTTAGGGGCACACGGATAATAGATACCGGACCCATTTGCGTACACGTAAGTTGATTCCAACATGTTAGGACAAACCAACAATCAAGAATTCTCCAGAAGACAGGGTGTGCGAGCAGCTCCTTAACACGAGTCAAATATGTTCGGAATCCGACGATATATTTATGAACTGATTGTACAATAATTACCAATAACAATGAACTAACATGAAGTAAATATAGTTATTATGCAGGAGAGAGAATAAAAATTAATGTCTTGTATTCAAAGCTGCATTAGTTTCAAAAGGGTTACATGGGGGAGTATCTATAGCGGTACGAGTGAAATGGTGGCTCTTGGATGAGGATACACGTAGCCTCATCTCCTTACTTCAGACATCTAATCCTAGGCATCATACTTTGACTTGCTAGCTTGCCATACATTTATTACTCAGGCAGAGCTTGCTTTGTTCTCAAGACTTAACATTTACATTCATGACAAATGTCCCATCAGTCATTCGAATAAGAATTCTGTGTAGAAGAAAATCTCTTGAAAGAAGTGATAATAGAAGATGCTTCGGAGGCTTATGCCTTGGCAATGTGGGCTTCAGAAGCTTCCACCTCAGTGAAATGGGCTTCGACTGAGTTGCAAGGCGGCTCGGCTTAAGGCCTTGGCAATTAGGCAGGCTGATTCAGTTTGGGTGGGCCAACAGCTGTAGTGGGTTGGCCACGTGGAGCCACGTGTGGTGAAGCGTAACATTGGTCATGAGAGTTCATTATGTTCATCATAGGAGTTGTTTACAATAAAGTGCCATGAAAAGATTCTTCACGAGATAGAACACAATTCATAAGCAATTTTGTTCATTCATTGACAACTAGCCATTACGTGAAGAGGTTTAATGTATTTACTAATAGTAAATTATTTGCTTTCTATGGCACAGAACATACTGTTGAAAGTTTATGGGCATTTTCTTCTCACACATTACTTGTCTAAACCAGGCCCGGTCCTGAGGCCAGGCGGATGAGGCCTGCGCCTCAGGCCCAAAATCCAAGGGGGCCTCGTTTTGTTGGCCCAATTTTTTTTTTTTCGTTTTTAGAGTATGGCAGCCCGTAGCCCAGGCCCCATTAGCCCAAAACTCTCAACCCAGTAGCCCACCCGAACCACTAAACCCGATCCACTATCCACACTCAATTTTCCCCAAATGTCAATTGATTTCCATTTTTCCCCAAATCGGATTGGCAAACCGACGAAACCGAAAACGCCTCCCGTCGCCACTCTCGACAGTTTACTCGAAATCTCCTTGACTCCTTCTTCCGCTTCCAAGTTCAACCTTCAACCCTAGGTATCTCTAATGTCTCTCTCGGACTCTCTGTCTCTCTCGGCTCTCATAATACAAATGTATACTATACACTATACATATATATTATATACTGATATAGTCTACTGTCTACGCTTCGACAGCTCGACTGGAGTCACTGGAGTCTGGACATCTCCTATTCTCCTTCCGCTTCCGAGTTCAACGGCGTAGCCCTAGCGGTTGAGGTAAGACTCAATCACCATGTTCATGTAATCACTAATCATGTGTATTTATTTACATTTTTTGTGTGTATATCAGTAAATGTATATAGATAGAATCTGTTTGTATTGAGTGTATTTATTTGCTATGATTTATTTACATTTTTTGTGTGCATTTATTTGCTATGATTTATACAACTTTTATTCTTGTTATGGAAAGTATTAATGTATTATATAACTATGCTGGGATGACTTCATAGCAAGTCTTAAACTAATTTAAACCTGCAGATTGCCGTGATGAGCATTCCGCAGTATAGCTGAGTTCTTTTAAATTATATAACTCCTCCAAGGATAGGTACAAAAATCAGATTTTAATTGAAAGAAGACATCTACTTCTTAATGCTTGGTGAATTGTCATCTTAATATCCAATTCCTTTAACCTTAAGGCCTCCATCAAGTCTCCTAACCCCTTAGTACTTCATACAGGATAGATAGATATATATCTTAGAAGTCACATATGTTATGGTTTTGAAGGTTGTTTTCATTGTTTTTGAAGGTGTTACAATCTCTTAAGAATTTGAAATTGCTTGATATTATGTTTCAAGTTTGTTTGGGATGTTATTATGGCAAAAGAGAGAAAATTAGTAGAGGTATATTGAGTGAAATAACTGAGAACGGGAATTGCATAGTTGCTAGATTTTGCCTATTCAATCTTTGATTTTGGATAATTCTTTGAGTATAACTTTTAGTTATTAATATGAATGCTTTTATATTTGTGTTAGAAGTATATAAATGATCATAATAAAAATGCACGATTTGGTGTTAAATAAAAGGGATTGATTTTCAGGTTGTAAATAAATTACTTGTGATTTAATAACATATTTACGTGCGAGTATTATATAAGTGTGGTAAAAGTTTGGGAATTGCGATATGAGATCAAGGGTACAGAAAGTAAGTTGGAACAATAGAAATTGAAAAACAGATTCTGTCCATCTTCAAATTTCATAAAGTTCCACCTTCACTCAACACTTATCACCCTAAAGATAGAAAATTTTGATTTGAATATGCGCTATGACATTAATGATCCAGTTAAATGATGTCTATATTCGTAGAACTTGGAAAATAATGGTAATTATACAGTCGGTTACTTGTAGTGTTAATCTAAAATATTTTGCCATCTAAGGTCTTTTTATGAATAAAATATTTTTGTACCTATCCTTGGAGGAGTTATTTCTCATCCTCCCTTCCTTCCTGCACTCTCTCATCCTCGTCCTTTCTTATTGATGTATTTATCTTACTTAGGGTGCGTTTGATGTGAAATTTTTGTTTCAGGGTTGGGAGTTGTGAGCTTGTGACAGTGGAATTCTTGAAAGTGTAACTCCAAAGTTTTCGTCAAAATTCTACTTGTCAGGTAAGTAATGGCTTGCCTTAACTTGTTATTGAAGAAATTGAAAATGTTTGAAACCTTGTCGACTTATATAATTGTGGCCTGGTCGGCTTATATGATTGACTATTAGAGGATCAACAATTGCACAGGCGCACATAATAACTATATTGAAAACTCTAATTGTGTGATGATTTGAGATATTTTGTATTTGTTTTTTAGGTTAATCATTGAGCATTAGATATAGACTCATACACCATGCCTCCTAAATATGAGTCTGATGCTCAAAAGAGAAAAAGGAAACGAACTGAGATTTCATTAATTCAAAGTCAAGCAGGGGATATTGGCAAGTACTTTAAAAGCAACAATATGAATACGTTGAATGAGGATGAAGTAGAGATTCAACCTGCATATGTTAATGAAGTAGATGATAAGGATGAAGAAGTGAGTCAACCTGCCTATGTTATAGTAGATGATAATGAAGAAGAGGTGATGAAACATGCATGTATTAATGAAGTAGATGACAAGGAAGAAGAGGGTTGCTCTTCTCTAAATTTGGATGATCCCGGGAATTGGAAAATTATTGATCAGAGAACAAGGGATTAATTAGTTGAAAGGGGTCCAAAAAGAGTTGATGACATCTCGTTTCCGAAAGATTGTACAAATAGGCATTTTGATTCTTCACAATATAAGCGATTGCTACGAAATGAGCAAACAATTGATAGAAGATGGCTAGTCTATTCTATATCTATGGACATGATCTTTTGCTTTTGTTGTAAGTTGTTTAAAACAGCTAAAAACGCTACCAGAGTTGGCCAACTTGGTAACGGTGGATTCAAATATTGGCATAATTTGCATCGGTCTATTAAAAGTCATGAAGGAAATGAAGAGCATTTATGTTGCATGACTAGTTGGATTGAATTGGAAAATAGGCTTCGAACAAAAACTTCAATTGATAAAAGCATTGAATTGTTGATTGATGCGGAAAGAGAACAATGGAGGCATGTACTAACAAGGATAATCGCTATTGTAAAAAGACTCGCCAAAAACACCTTGCCATTTCGAGGAGATGATGAGAGGTTAAATGTTGAGAACAATGGTCTGTTTTTACAAATGGTGGAAATGGTTAGTGAATTTGATCCAATAATGAAAGAGCACCTTCGGCGGGCTAATGCAAAAGAGATTCAATACACGTATCTTGACAAAAAAATTCAAAATGAGTTGATACAGTTGTTAGCTAATGAGGTGAGAAATGCAATTGTCAAGAAAGTTAAACATGCAAAATATTTTGCAGTTATACTTGATTGTACTCAGATGCAAGTCATGAGGAGCAGATGTCGTTAATAGTACGATTTGTAGATGATTCGGCAAACTTACCTACAGTTGAAGAACATTGGCTTGAATTCTTGAAGGTAGATGACACAACAGGACTTGGATTGACAACCGAGCTTCAAAAGGCTTTGATCAAACTCGATCTGGATATTGATGACATTAGAGGGCAAGGGTATGATAATGGATCTAACATGAGCGGGAAGTACAAAGATGTGCAAAGAAGAGTACTTGAAATGAATCTCCGAATTTTCTATACTCCATGTGGCGCTCATAGTCTAAATCTAGCATTATGTGATATGGTGAATTGTTGTTCCAAAGTTGTATCATTCTTTGGAGTGATACATCGCATCTACACTTTGTTTTCATCTTCTACCAAGCGATGGCAAATTTTTAAAGATAATGTAAAAGGGTTGACAGTAAAGCCGTTGTCACAAACACGTTGGGAAAGTCATGTTGAGAGTGTGAAGCCTATAATGGAGCAAACTGCACAGATAAGAGAAGCATTACTTGATTTGGCTGAAACTAACGAAGATCCTAAAATAAAGAGTGAAGCCGAGTCGTTGGCAACACATGATCTTCAGGATTTTGAGTTCTTGCTTGGCATGATAATCTGGTATAGGTTGTTGCATGTAGTCAATATTGTGAGTAAATTTCTTCAAACTGAATCCATGGACATTGATCATGCTATCGACCTATTGCAAGGACTTGTTTCATTTCTTGAAGATTATAGAGAAATTGGATTTGCCATTGCCAAGGATAAAGCGACAAAAAAGGCAAATGAAATGGGAATTGAAGCTGTATTTATAGAAAAACGCATAATTCGAAGAAAAAAACAATTTGATGAAAACTGTAGTAATGAGGTAAAGCAATCAGCAAAAGAATCATTTAGAGTTGAGTACTTTGTTTTTATAATTGATCAAGCTCTATCTTCTCTGAGAACTCGATTTGAACAATTCAAACTATATGATGATATATTTGGATTTTTGTTTAATTTGAAGAGGTTAAGGAGTGCAACTTTATCAAATTTGTTGAACTCTTGTTTGAATCTTGAGAAATATCTTGAACATGATGGGCTTTTGGATATCAGTGGAGATGATTTATGTTCGAAATTACAAGTCTTGAAGATTTATTTACCAAAGAAGCAACAAGAGCAATTGAAGTGCTACACTATTTAAAGACATTGGATGTTTGTTTTCCAAATGCTTATATTGCTTACAAAATTTTGTTAACCATACCGGTTACAGTTGCATCTGCGGAAAGAAGTTTCTCGAAATTGAAGTTGATCAAGACTTATCTCCGATCAACTATGTCACAAGAAAGATTAAACGGGTTGGCTATATTATCAATAGAAAAAGAAATGGTTAAGCAGCTAAGTTATTCAGATTTGATTGATATTTTTGCCTCTAAAACAGCAAGACGAATAGTATTTAATTAATTGTTTGAAATTTTTGGTTTGATGGTTTATAATATAATCGTTTCTATGATATATTTCGTTGTTGTTTTAATGTTAGTTTTTTTAAGTTAGCAATAAGTCGCATAATACACCTTTGAATTTTGTCGATGGGGGGCCTAATTTTCATCATTCGCCTCAGGGCCCCTCAAACACAGGACCGGCTCTGGTCCAAGCCACGAGAGTACCTTTTTCAAGATGATTCTTTTGTTATGCTTTAATAGTACGACATATGTTGGTAAATGAGAATTATATCAGATGAGAGAGCATCATTATTCAATAAAATTCCAGCATAAAGTGCCATGAAAAGATTCTATAACAACTAAAGATTAAGTTCTAAAAAGTTCATCTAATTCGATATTCCTTCTCATTTTCAAAGATAAATGAATAAGGTGCTTGTGGATGATTCTATTCTTAATCTGAAAAAACATTTTTTTTAATTCGTCGACTGGTAGTGAATATGGAAGAAGCCATAGCAAATTCTTCACATCGAGTTTCGTGTATTAGAGTGCTAATAATCTTAATTATTACTCTGATGACAGAAATATTACGAATTTCTGGAAAAATCTCTAGCCAAGGTCTTAGTGACCACGACAGACTACGGCGTGGTAGTCCTAGGCCAATGGCTTCTTTGAACATGATGCCAGATTTTGGAGAAGGGTTGGGTAGCTGGAATGGAAATGGCTGGAGCGGCATTCAGCCTGAGGTGAGCTGAAATTTTATTGCCGACCTAATGTACTAATGTTTTATATCATCTTTAGGCAACATCACATTCTTCTGACTGATAATTGTTTATTCTGTACGACTGATATCTTTCTTTTTCATTGCTTTGTTGTATCTGATTCGATGCATATGGTCCAAGTTTATCCCTGTTGAACATTGAACTTGAGATATTCCAGCAGAAAAAGTGATGTACAAGAGGTTGAACGGGCATGTTTAGAGAACGATTGATTGCTTATTTTGATAGTAAGGTAAAAGTTATGTTCAAAATAAGTAACTTCATTTACTGAAAAATAAGAAATAAAGAAACATATACAAACACCTATGGAAACAAAAGTGCTTTGACTTCCGTTTAAGCTAGCTCTAGTGGAATTAGCACACTGCTTGTATAATGCAGAGCTATACATCTTTGGAGCTTTTCGGGGTCATTTACTTGCATCATGGGAAGTCAAAACTTCAGAAGGTTGCATCGTTAATTATGCTTAAAACAATTCTTAGTTCTACTAATCTCATGTAATGAGTACAAGGATCTTTCTAAATTCTACAGTAATCCAATCGATCAAACCTATATTCCTCAGAAGAAAGACCTGTTGGATTTTTAGTCTCTTGGAGAGTGATCACAGCTTTCTCTTAGGCCATGTCTCCTTTCAAAAGAAACTTAGTCAGAATGGTTAGCCAGAACAAACCAACAATAAATGTGAATGATAAATGATTTTATCTTCACAATATATGGCTACTTTTGGGATACTCAAATATCAAAGCTAACCCTTTATGCCTATGTTTTGTGTTACAATGTTGAGAACTGCCGACATTTTTTTAGGTTCTTTGTGTAAGTGTTATGCCCTAGATCCAATTGATTTAGGTTATAAACGCTTTTAATATATTTAATGCATTTGATTTTGGCGAGATCTATTATTTATTTAAATTAATTTTATAATAAATAATATTAAATAATAGAATCCGAAGAATCCAATTTTTAGGTAATCTGTTGATCACAAGGAGTTGTGATTGTGAGATACAAATTACATATAATTGGATCTTGAATAAACCATGGTCGTAAGTAATAACGAGATACGGATATCGTTAATACAGTTAGATCATCACGTGTGGCATTTCTTACTTGTGAAGTAAGTAGCTGATCTCACGAGCTAAAGTGTGGTGACACTTAAATGAACACGTGGATGTTTTGATATAGAACAAAACATTGGAGACCCACTAAGAGATTCCATATGGATAACTATCTGAGTGTCAGTGGCTAATCTCTAACGTTCGGTAGTGGAATTGGCCCTTTGACTTGAGGTCGTCGTGATACCTTATATGAGGACAGTCACACTTTGGCGGTGTTGGATGTTGCTCTGAAAGGGGCCTCTAATACGACATCGTTCGGGTGTGTCAAGAATCGTATGAAGGTTGTGATTGATCAATAAAGGATTCGTCACTCTTAGATAGTAGGAGATTATGATCTGCGTTTCATTCAATTAAGTCAATGATGAAATCCTTGGCCAAGTCGAAAAGGAGTTTTCGATTTATATTGACTTAATAGTGGAATGAAAGATATGATCGATGATCGAGATTGACACAATTCCATATCTCGTAATTGATCGGATCGTATTGACGAAGGGATAATAGTTCCACGGTGAACGAACGAATTTGGTTTTGTCATACCACGTGACATTTCCCGTCATATGTATTGCCCTGACACATTGCTAGATGTCAATCAGGGACGGCGAATGTGAATTGACGATAAATTAAAAGGGTGTATTAATTTATCGATTTTGATTAGATCAAAATAATATTTCACGACGTTAGGCATCGTGGTCGGGAACCTAATGGGTCGCACACAAAAGAGAATTGGAAGACTGCAAATTGTCAATTGATTAATTTAACAATCGTTGGATAAATTAATTAATTGAATTTCTTATTTATAATCCCGAATTAATTAATTGGATTAATTAATTCACGGACCGGGTTTGATTAATTGGATTAATTAAATATTGGACCCGACCGGGTCGGGTCCGTTTGGATTTATATATATATATGCAGCTAGGGTTTGAGGTCCATTAAGTTATTCATTATTCTTGCTAGCACAAGAAAGAAACCCTAGCAGTTGCTGTTTTCTCTCTGTGTGGATTTCATTGGAGGCTGCACAATTGGACAGCTGTGGGAGGCAGATTCAAGCTGCTGGAAAGGAATAACGCGAAAGAGTTTGCAAATCACACAAAAGGTATATTTCTTATCACAGTTTTTATCTAAATACAAAGCTGAATCCTGAATGGGAATTGAAATTTGTTAAATTTCGCTGTACATGTTTAAGTCAATTCCCAACACTTTGTACTGTTTATGTTAATGTAATTCATGTCTCTGTAACCCTTAAAGGAGGCATTTTCTCTCTTTTTGGTGTACATCATTATTACGACTCTTTCTAAGACTATAACCTAGATAGCTTCACTCGAACTTTTAATCTAACCATTTCTTTTTCCATTCTCCCAGCTCCAACCATATATCAGTCTACATTGGCAGAACTAGAAGATGTACATTTTTATGATGGGTACTGATTTTGCCATTGGTTAATCTGACAATAATCTGATACGAACAACAATTGTCAGGACGAATGAGATTTTTGTCTGATTAAAATGAATTTCGTCTCCTTCCGAAGTGTCTGTTCAAGATTTGCTTGGAATTTCAGAATTAGGAGAAAGTTATGCTCTTTATGAATTTATTTGGCTCATAAGAAAATAAAGAAGATCTTGTTGGGTTTGTGACCCAAATTAGGGTGGATTTTTTATTTTTTTTAAAAATAAATTGTTTCCATATTTTCATGTGGAAAATTTTGTTTTCTTATATTTCATGTGATTTTTATTGAAATATATTATTTCCTTATTCCACATTATTTTGATCTTTATGTTATGCTATGTACCTATAAATAGTGGTCTTCTCTTTCAGTTTTATTTAAGCAAGAATTGTTGAGTTCTTGTATATTTCTCCATATTGTTGATTAATAAAACGCCGTACTTCTGTGATTAACTCTCTTTGTTAATTTCTTTATTTTTAAATCTTGTTTCTCGTTGTGATCTTCATTATTTCATATCGTGTCATTTATCTTATTCACTACAATCCTCTCGGGTCCAACAAATGGTATTAGAGCTTGGTTCTTCTTCTCAGGATTGGTTGAGGTTTTTTCAGAGATGACTACTATGAAGTATGACATTACAGTGCTGGATCGTAATACAAGGTTTTCTTTGTGGCAAGTAAAGATGAGGACTATTCTGGCGTAGTTGGATTTTGATGATGTGCTACTGGATTATGAGGAGATGCTAGCTAATTGGACAACAGAGGAGAAACGACGGAGGGATCGAAAGGTTTTTTCGTTGATTCATCTTCATCTATCCAACGATATTCTGCAGAATGTCTTGAAAGAGAAAACAGCAGCTGCTTTGTGGTTGAAATTGGAGCAGTTATGTATGATCAAAAGTCTTACCAGTAAACTAGCTCTAAATCAGAAGTTGTATTCCCATCACATGGCGGAAGAAGAGTCGTTGGAAAACCATTTTGCCGTGTTCAAAGAAATTGTTGCAGATTTGAAAAAGTTGGAGGTTAAGTACGATGAAGAGGATCTTACCTTGATCTTGTTATGTTCGCTGCCTGACTCTTATACGTCGTTTCAGGACATCATTTTGTATAGTTGTAGCGATGTCAATGGGCTGAGCCGAGCCGGCTCGGCTCGTTACCCTACGAGCTCGGCTCGTGCTCGTGCTCGTGCTCGGGCTCGGGCTCGTTGCCCACGAGCCAAGCTCGGCTCGTCAAAAAAAAAGAGCTCGGCTCGGCCCACGAGCTCGTGGCTCGTTGGTGGGGACGAGCCCAGCTCACGAGCTCGAGCTCGAGCTCGGCCCGTAAGCTCCTTTTTTAATTTTTAATTTTTAATTTTTATACACGTTTTCTTTCTAAATATTTTTTAAAAAATACAATTTTGATAAATTTTTATCTTATAAGTATTTTTATTTTGTAAACAATTTATTTAGATAAAGTATGTTTTACTAATAACTTATAAGTTATAATTTATAAGTAATTTTAATTATAATGTATTTTTTTATGATTTTATCTTATAAATAATACTTACTTATAACTTATAAGTTTTTTTAATTATAATTTAATTTTTTACTTATAAGTTATAAATAATTTTTAGTTAATATATTTTAATATATTTTAATTTTCAAGTTTATTTTGAAGAAAACATATTGATTGAAAATCATTATTTTATAAATGATAAAATTAAATATGATATGAGAAATTGTAAAATGATTTTTCAAAATATTTTTCCTTTTTAAAATAATAAAAATAATAAAAATATAAACCCTCCTTTTTTATCCGGGTTTGGGACCGGCTACTTCAATAGTTCTTATTTCGAGTAGGCGGAGTTAAAAATTGTACACGAACAACTTGTTACGTGTACAATTTTTTTTTAAAAATTATAAAGGCATTAAAATAAAAATTCGTCATAAATATGATTAAACTAAATATCACTTACTTGACTACATGCAATTTCGGCATATTTATTTTGCAGTCGAAAATGAGCGTCTTGCCAGTCCTTCACGCACATTAATGCTTCCAAAACATCTTCTTTTAGTCGATTCCTAACATCAGAGAGAACCCTAAATCCTGCACTAAAAGCAGATTCCGAAGCTACAGTGCTAATCGGAGGTGTTAGTAGACTTTTGCCATTGCAGAAACTATTGGCCATCGGCGTTCATACTTTCGCCAGAAGTCAACTACTTCTTCTGAATTTTTTCTTAATGCATTGTTACTAGGCCAATTATGATTAAAGTAATCAAGTAATTCAGCAGGCAACACATTTTCACTAGTACATGCAGTAGAAGACAAACTACTATGATTGGAGGAATCATATGCATTTCCAATTTGATCATATCTATATGAGTTCATACCTTCAAATAAATTTAAAATTTCAGCGTCGTCATCTCCTAAATTAGTGGGAGGAGTACTTGTAGAGCCGAAGGGTACACGAGTAACTTGTGTACCCATTCGTGAAGCATATATTACATACATTTCAGATAAAGTTGCTTCCAAATTCTTATAGGTAATAGCTATGTTAAAAGTTAAAGATTCTGACATTCGTTCAATTATAAATTTAGTACCAGATAAATTATATTGGGGGTCCATGATGCATGCTAACGGAAATAACATGGGCAAGTCTTCCCAATATTTTCTAAACTTTAATTCCATGACATTTATAACTGAACTAAAATCGGGGTCATTTTTAAATCTATCAAAAGCCTTAGCAACTAGATAAAGACGTTGAAGGACCATACAACTAGTAGGATAATAAACATCGGACAAAATATTTGTAGCATCATAAAAACTTTTCAAAAAATGTTTAATTTTAGTAACTAAAATCCAATCGGACTCAATCAAAACAGTTTCCTCGTCGTCTCTAAAATGCATACTGTTATAAAATTCAGTAATTAAATATTCGAAACATTCACATGATTTTAATAATAAATATGTGGAGTTCCATCTATGCGCTACGTCACTAATAAAAGTTTTTGAATGCGACACCCCATGTTCGGCACAAAAGTCCTCAAATGCTTGTTTTCTACTAGGTGAAATAGTAATATAAATTAGTGCATCCCTAATTCGTTGAATTTCATCCTTAACATGTTTTAAACCATCTTGTACTATTAAATTTAAAATATGACATACACATCGAATATGAAATAAAAAACCACCAAATTCAGGTTGAAGTACTCTTTGCAATTTCTCGATAACAGGCTTATTTACATTAGCGTTGTCGAACGTAAAAGAACGAATTTTACTCTCGCATTTATATTCTCTAATAACGTTCATAATAGCACTAAATATATTGGGAGCATTGTGCGGGTACTCAATAATTTTAAAAGCAATTATTTTTTTATGCATGATCCAAAGTGGGTCTATATAGTGTGCAGTTGCAGCCATATAACCTCTTTTATTAATCCCTTCCCATAAATCCGAAGTTAAAGATATTACACCCCCATATTTTTTTAAATCGGCAATCAATGTTTTCTTTGCATTTAAAAAATATTCTATTGTATCAGAACAAAGAGTATTTCGACTTACCCCAGCGTACCTCGGTTGAAGACATTCTTTGACAAATGTAACGAAATGTTGGTTGTCCGTTTGTGCTAGTGACAACTCAGATCCGGCAATGTACTTCACCATTCCTGTTCGAGTTCTTTCCTCCGAATACATCCATGTATTAAATGGCGTAGTAGTAGTAGCACCGCTACCTGAAGTACCAAATTGTAGTTGCGTTTGACCAACAGGAAGAAGACCATGTTTGGCCGTACATGCTTTGTAGTGACGGTTGAGGTGGGTGGTTCCAATGCCTTTTTGATGAGCCAATCGTTGTTGACAGTATTTACATACTGCTTTGGTTTCTGGAATTCCATCGACGATACGACCAGTTTGAACCAATTTAAAATGATCCCAACATTTTGCATGCTTCTTTACCTTTCTCTTCCCTCTTGCATCGGGAATTTCAATAATAGGTTCATCATCCTGTTCCAAATCAATTGGAGCCTCAGCATCAACGTCATCCAAATTAATTTGATGACTACTTTCATGAACATTGTAATCTTCAATATTTTCTAGAATGGGTACTTCATTTAGACCGGCGAACTCATTCCCATATTGATTATGGGACACATTTGCTTCATTTCCGACTCCGACATCGAACAAGTTTTCAATAAATGAGCGTGAATCCATTTGTGATTAATTGAAATTGAATGTTGAAGAAAAAGAAGTGAAGTAGAATTGAGAAATGAATGAAGGTTATGTAGTAGTGTAGAAACTATATTGTAAAATCAAGATTATAATTTAATGATATGAATATAAAATGTAGAAGAGTATAGAAATGAGAATGAATGAATGAATGAATGATATTGATAATAATTAAGTTGTAGAGAGTATAGTAGAGAATAAGAGATTGATAGTAAGTTTGGTAAGAAAAAATGTTGTAATTGATGGATATTTATAGGAAGAAAATGAAATTTGAAAAAAAATAAATCAGGGACTAAAACGGTCACTGAACTTTGTCAGTGACCGTTCTGGTCACTGAAATTTTTATTTTATTATTTTTTTTTTTTGTGGACGAGCCACGAGCCAGCTTGGTGAGCAGCCACGAGCCGAGCGGCTACGATGCTTTGCACTCAAAAGAGAAGTTGAAGTATTTGATTGGAACTACATCAAGGGATGAGGAAGTTCTTGTATCTCATGATGGTCGACAGAGGGGCAGATCGAAGAATAGCAGCAATTTATTTTGCTTCTACTGCAGACGTAAGGGAAATATTCGAAAGGATTGTGATAAGTTGAAGGCTAAAGGTAATTTAGCTACAAATTGTGGAGCGCAACCTTTGACTTCAAACGAAACAAATACATTCGAGAATTTTTCAGACGACGGAGATGTGATGTTGACCATGGTATCTAACATGGAATCTAGGTTTAACGAGTAGTGGATTCTCGATTCGGCATGTTCGCATCATATGTGTTCCAATCGAAATTTCTTTCAAACATATGAGGCTGTCAAACAAGGTGAAGTTGTGATGGAAAACAACCAGTCTTGATGGAATCGGTCGAGTCAGATTAAAGTTGCGGGATGGGACAGTCAGAACAATTAATTAGGTTCAATATGTTCCAGACTTGAAAAGGAATCTCATCTCACTTAGTACTCTGAATGCAAAAGGGTGTAAATTATCTAGTGGAGGTGGAGTTTTGAAAGTCCGAATGGGTGTCCAGGTTGTATTGGAGGGACAGAAGAAGTTTCAGTTGTACATCTTGCAGGGAAGCACAGAACCAGTTAACAGACATCGGGACAAATTCAGTACCGTAATGAATATTCAGTTTGATACAATACCTCTAATGAAGGGCTCTGGGTTGGTTTAGACATTGCTCAGGGGAGCATTGGTGATTCCGTTTTGCCATCAATTTCAGCAGACACACTGTGTTCATTTGCTAGGGTTGGACTTATGGAGCATAGGTACTGTGGTGTCAATAATGTCTGGGATATTTTTGGGGACGTTGAAAGTGACAGTTCTAGCAAGAGGCCTTCTGATCCAGCATGTTGTATGGTTTCTGCTACAGGGTGCGCTTCGACCTTGTTTGGTCAATAGTAATTCTTCAGTGAAATTTTGGGAACCAGGGATTTGGGTTCAGGTGTCGCTTGTGGACACGTTGCAGAGGATGACGATTTGATTTGGAGGCTTTTGGTTACTGTGTTGAGGAGATGATGGATTTGAAATCTTGAAATTTCGTTTGTTGCACTTTGGGTCAAGATAGAGATTGTTGGGTTTGTGATCCAAATTAGGATTGATTTTTTTTTTTTTTGGGAAATAAATTATTTCCTTATTTTCATGTGGAAAAATTTGTTTTCTTATATATCACGTGATTTTTATAGAAATATATTATTTCTTTATTCCATGGTATTTCCATCTTTATGCTATACCATGTACTTATAAATAGTGGTCTTCTTTTTTAGTTTTGTTCAAGCAAGAATTGTTGAGTTCTTGTATTTCTCTCCATATTGTCGATTAATAAAACGTCTTACTTCTGTAATTAACTCTCTTTGTAAATTTCCTTACTTTTAAATCTTGTTTCTCGTTATGATCTTTATTACTTCATATCGTGTCATTAATATCATTTACTACAATCCTTTGGAGGTCCAACAGATATGAAGGATTGAGTTATGGTAACAATATCATAACACGAGTTGCCTAACATCAGCTGGGGAGTTTTCTTTGCAAAGAAAGTGAGAATGAAACTAGTATGAAGACTTATGATTTATCCTCTATAATGTATTTTTCTGACCGCATTTTTCTGTTGCACAACAATAATGCCTGGAATCTGAGTCCACTTCGACTTGAGAAAACTGCAAGACCATTTAGAAGAGCATTGCTTTCTGCAATCAAATGTGTACTATATTTATTAGTCAAGAATGTACAGTACCTTACTTTCTGTTTTATACTTCTAAATTTACTCTGTTGATTTGCCCTTCTTGGTCGTAGTTTCAAGTTTAAGACTTTATGCCACCTATAGTAAAATAATTTTGTGCAGCAGAAATTAAGTGGGCCACAGGGTATGAACATAGACTGGCAAGAGGCATGGGGAAGTCCCAGTTCATTCGTAGTGAAGCGGGTAATGCGCTTGGAATTACCTGTTGATAGATATCCAAATGTAAGCACAAAAACACAACCTTTGTACTTGAATTGGTATTCATTTTTCTGAAATAGTTATTAGAACCAACACCTATTGCATTCTCTTTGGACAACTGTTCAATTTCGTGGGGCGATTTTAGGTCCTCGTGGCAATTCCCTTAAGCGAGTCGAAGCTTCCACAGGATGCCGTGTGTTTATCAGAGGAAAGGGTTCCATAAAAGATCCTGCGAGGGTAAATTACTTAGCTTTTGAAAAATTTGATTTATGATTTCTAACCAAATTGTTTCCCGAAATGATGTCTTAATCCTTCGTCATTGGGAATGTGTATGCCCTTGTACATATCATTAGTTCATTATTTTTATGGTTTTGATAAGGAGCAAAGCCTCAAGGGGAGACCAGGTTACGAGCACTTGAATGAGCAACTGCATATTTTGATAGAGGCGGAATTACCTGCCAATGTTGTCGATCTAAGGTTGAAACAAGCAAAAGAGATCATCGAAGAGCTGCTCAAACCTGTGGTATATATTTGATGCTCATTCATACTTTCTGTAATACAAGGCATTGAATCTTAACCCGTAACATCCATAAGAAATGAGAAAAATGAGTTTTGGACATATGGAATCAAGTGCGCAATGAACTATAAATATACGAGAGTAAAGGGTGAAACTTTTTCTTCATTTATGGCATGTTTAGTAGAGAGTATTGGATAATACGAGACAATATTAAAGAAGAAAAAATGCTCAAATCTTGTTCATTATAGTGCTCAGTCATGTCTAACTATGTTCTTGACTGGCACTTAAAAGTTCTAAGTACAACAAGAATTTCATTATCCTCATACGTCCTCATGTTATATTCTCATCTCTTTCTTAATCTGTAGTTTCTTGGTTGGATTTTGCATCATCGATTCGAGGTTCTCTCATAGTTATCTTCTAGATCATAAAATGTTATCAACTCAATCTTAAGTTGGATACCATCTGTTTTTTTGCACCTTTATAACTTTCTTGTTATGATTTGTATTACAGGATGATTCAGAAGACATGTATAAGAGACAACAACTTAGAGAACTATCCATGCTGAATAATTTCAGAGAAGAAAGCCCACATCCAAGGGGTAGTGTATCTCCATTTACGTCCAGTGGAATAAAACGTCCCAAAACTGGTTTGTAATCGCAATTTGTCGTAATCAACTGTCTGTTCACTCTTCAAAGAGGCTTCTTAAGAACTTCCGTGGGTGGCGTGTTAGCACCTTATGATCGTCCAAGATTAATATCCAATTCTAGCTGGTTCTCTGAGATTAGAAACCTGGATAGTGAAAATATGAGCAAACGATTAGGAGACAGAAATTTTTTCCTTTTTTTTTTTTTTATGTTTTTTTAGCTGGTTGGAGTAGAAGGGCTAATGGATTTATTTGTTAATTAACTATGTTTGTCTGTAAACAGATGTAGAATTTGTTTGCTTTTGAGTCCTTTGACAAGTTAGAGTTCGTTTTGCAGGCCTTTTTTTTTTTTTTTTTTTTTGATAAGGGAACTCGCAGCCGCTACCCGAAGGTGCGCACTAGGTAAACCCCGCCTTGTGATCCTAGTCGGCAAAGGACCACAAGGAAGTAAATCAGCCTAGGTTACCCATAGCTGACCGGTTCAAACCAAGAAGGCCAATAGGCAGTTCCAAAGGGAATCGAACTAACAACCTCACGATTGCTAGTCCAACTGCCCGACCAACTTGGCTGGTGTTGCCCCCTTACTTTCGCTTCTTGTTGAAGAGCTTCTTGGGGTACTTAGCTTAAATAAGTTTCTTTAAAAGCTCTTCTAGTCAAACAAAATACTTTCCGAAAACTATTCGAAATTGTTCAAAAATAATTTTTTTAATATCTGAAAGAATTCACTTTTTAAAAGTCATGTTAAACGGATCTTTAGTATACTTTTGTTACACAAATTCTTCGAAAGTGTCTGATTATAACTCGGCACACTGCTTCCATGGCTCAATAAAAAAGGGGACTGTGTAATGTCATATTCTCTAAAACCAAATTAGTTTACAGTCCAATTTGTAACTCCTATTACCTTTCGTCTTTACAATATTTTCTATGTTCATTACATTTTGGATGTAAAACCCCTCATTCCTCCTTCAAGAATAAGTAAAAATTACTGTCATAATCATTACTTAGCCTTTGGCAAGTTAATTTTTGAGAGGTGATTACGGGAAGAATGTGTGAATTAAAAACGAGAAAAATTATGAGAAAATGTGAAAAATAATTTCTTTTGAAGAATGTGAGATGAAAAATAATTGTAGAAAAAACATTGATTTTAAATAAGAGTGTGGCATTAATGAAAGAGGAAATTAGACAAAGTACTCTTCAAAAATGAAGAAATTGATTAATACACTTAAATCAAATTAAAAGTTTTAATAACCGTATTAATTACATCCATTAAGAATATAAAAATTTGAAAAGTCCGAATTATTATTCCAAAGACAAATGACAACACTCCCCAATATGATATTTTTCACTTTTTAAAATCACACTTCCCAATCAGACATTCTTCACTTTTTAAAATTTTTATTATTAAAAAATTTTGTTTGATACGATATTTTATGCTACAATTATCCATTTTGAGCATTTCAAAATCTATTAGCAAGCTTGCAATGTGACCTAATAAATATGTTATGTACGAAGTTTAAATGTCAATAATTATCGCACATGATTTATTGAATGCAAAATAAACCATAATTTTAAGTCCATTTCTTGCGGTCATTTTTGACTTATTATTATGAATTTGTTCTTTATTGATTTTTAAATTCGAAAGATGTATTTCAAAGTTTGTTATGAATACTTCAAAATGATCACAAAAATTTCACCCGACAAATGAAGAAATATAGCCCTTAAATAAGCTGAATGTCAAAATAGAAATTGAAAGGGGAAAAAAATCCTAATTCTGTCACCTTTTCATAGAAGAGTGACAGAATGTTCTCTTTTTACATTCCTTTATTTGTAAATACCTTGGGTGCATCAATTGAACTGATTTAAATAAATATGATTTGAATACAAGTTAAAACAAGGTTAAATTTGTATATTTAATTTTTCAAAAATGCACACGTATGCATCTAATTAGTTGTTTCAATGATATACTACGACTTTTTCATATAAAAAGTGATAGAATGTCATTTTTTTACATTCTCTCTCTTTTTTCTTTGCAAATAACATAGATACATCAATTGAATTGATTCAAGAGATATTAATTGAATGCAGGTTAGAAATAAGGTTTGAATTCCTATATTTAAATTTTAAAAACACATACACATATACCTAGTTAATTACTCCAATGAAATACTGTGATTATTTTTTTATAGAAAAGTGATAGAATGTCACATTTTAACATTCTCATTTTCACAAACACAGATTCATCAATTGAATTGATTCCAAGATATATGTAAAATCCCTTGAACCGAACTCTTGCACTCCAGGTCTTTTCTAAACGTGAAGTTCTAAACAGTATTGGTTTTATGAATTGAATGCAAGTTAAAACAAAGTTTGTGTATATTTAAATTTTCAAAAATATACACGTATGCAGCTAGTTAATTGCTCTAATGAAATATTGCGACTTTCTTCATAAAAATTTTATTTTGTCACTTTTTCACATGCTCATTTTCGCAAACACACTGGATTCATCAATTGAATTGATTCAAACAAAAAAAAAAGAAAAAAAGAAGAAAGAATTAAATGCAAGATTAAAAATGTTTGAATTTATATATTTAAATTTCAAAAACACACGTATGCATCTAGTCAATTGTTTCAATGAAAATATTGCGATTTTTTCATAGAAAAGTCACTTTTCTACATTCTCATTTTCTCAGACACACCGAATGCATCAGTTAAATTGATTCTAAAGAAATATGAATTAAATGCAAGATTAAAAATATTTGAATTTTTATATTTAGATTTTCAAAACAAGCATGCATCTAGTGAATTACTCAAATGAAATGGTGTGACTTTTATAGAAAAGTCATAGAACATCACTTTTCACATTCTCTTTTTCGCAAATATCTCGAATGCATTAGCGGAATTGATTTAAAGAAACATGAAATGAATACAAGATTAAAATAATGTTTAAATTCGTGTATTTAAATTTTCAAAATATATATGTATGCATCTAGTTAATTATTTCAACAAGATACTGAGACTTTTTTTTAGAGAATGTCACTTTTTTACATTCTCATTTTCACGAACACGTTGGATGCATCAATTTAATTGATTCAAAGTTATTTATTTCCTCTCAAAATCAATAATGTTATTTTCAAATATTTTTGGAGTCATAGTATCAAAAATTGAATGTTCATACATACTAACTCATAGCTATTAGTTAAAAGTTGAATTTTCATGTATACTAACATAAAAAAGTCTATAATTTATAGAAATATACTCAATCAAAATCTATAAATTCAATTATAGAAAGTTCATAATGAACATGAGCATATATTAGCTGTAAAATTGAACTCTGTTAATAGGAGATTAAATGACTACAAAATTAGTAAATAATTACCTATTTTATTATTGAACAATTGGAAACAGAAAATATCTAAATTCATAATCAATTAATGAATAAACTTGTAAAAGTAAACAAGAATTCAAAATTATTTACTAAATAATTTGAATCAAATTTCAAAAATTTTATAGTCAAAAGCTTCAAAATAAAAAATGAGTACGTAAACTGCAAAAAAAAAAAAAAAGAAAAAAAAAAAAAAAAAAAAAAAAAGGAATTTCAATGCTGATTATAGAAAGAAATTAAAGTGAGGATAATATTAACACCAAAATCTGAAAAGTAAACTTCTAATACAATATAAAGATGTAGAGATTTATTATTATATATTTTATTTTTTTATTCTTTTGTAAATTTTCAAAAGAAAAAGAGCAAAATACCATTAAGTTATCTATATATACAATTGAACAGTTAACAATGTTTACACGTTCAGCCCAGCCGCTCAAGAAAGCCCAAAATTGACTGGCCCAATCAAAAAGCCGTCCGACTGGGGACAAACAAGGGCCTGTTCAAGCAGTGTACTCAGGGATAAATTACGGATTTGACATTTATTTTATATTTTTCTCTGCGCTTTCATCTATATGCAATTTCTTGAGATTGGTTGTTTTGCCTAAAATTTCATCAAACCCTAGTTACTGTTGCTCCGGGATAAAGAGAAATGGGTAAGCAGCCTGTGAGGATGAAGGCAGTGGTGTACGCGTTATCGCCGTTCCAGCAGAAGGTGATGCCGGGTCTCTGGAAGGATCTGCCTGGCAAGATTAGTCACAAGATCTCCGAGAATTGGATCAGCGCCACTCTCCTCCTTGGTCCTCTCGTCGGAACCTACTCGTGAGTTCAATCTTTATATATGTAAATCATATTTTGATTACATAGATATATTACTGTTTGCTTGTACTGAATGGATTTGTTTGTTATTGGACTTTTTGTGGTTATGATTTTTTCCATATAGGATTGTGTAAATATGGTTGTTTGTGAAATGATTTGTCTAAAACAGATATGGACCAAATCATAAGTATTTCCTATTTCTAAATTGATTCTTTTAATTGTGGGACTTTTAATTACGAATTATGGTAGTGAACTGAAGAAGAAAAACAAACTTCTATATTGTTTTGGTGTTTGTGTATGTGTGGCAGTGGATGACTTCAAATTTCCCAATGGGTAGATATAATTTTTATATTGGCAGCGATGGTAAGTGTCAACGTTCTCTGAATAAATAAATAAATAAATAATCGAATGGATTATAACAAAATGATATTATAAGAATTGTGAAGCTAATTACGTTAAAATATTTTCTCAGTAATCTGTTCAAACAACAAAATGTTATGCTAATATGACTAAAAAGGTGGATTTTTCGCATTGACCCAAATTGTGTTTAATGTAGTGTGAAGTGAAAATCCAGTGCTTTTTTAGGCAAACTGCGAAATGGATCACATTGAGAGAAGTATTAAAAAAATGTTCCTATTCCCTGTATGGTGAAATTTAGAAATGCCTCAGGCAAAATTTCGAGTTCTTTTACAAATGCACTGTTCAGGACCCGTTGGAAAATTATCTCCAAGTATACAGACTGGTGATTGACGGTACATGTTTGATACGACTGAGAAAATATACTTCTCTTTGAAATTTTCCAGATCTTTTCATATTCCTAGAAAATGGGCTCAACATTGAAGGGTCGGTAACAAAGTCATAAGAACTAGTGACTGATCTTACATGCTTGATATCAATTTTGTTGTCTTTATATGACTTTGATAACATGTAGGGGAGTGAATGTATGTACCCGTAATTTTTCCTTTCAATGAATTTATCTTTGTAGTTAGTTCACTACAAGGAGGATGCATGCTTTGTTTTGAATCTTCTCCAGTTTATATTGTACATTTCATTTGCTACTTCAACCTGACCAATTAAAAGCTTGTTTGGGAAGTGTTTATGAACAATTAAATTATTGATTGAGAAATAAATAGTAGTTAAGTGGATACTACTTGTGGGACCCTCGAGTGTGGATATGATTGTTTATTAACATTAGCTAAACATAGGCTAAGTGAAATGGTTTGACATTTCCAACGATTTATGGACTTGGAAAATCTATGACACTTAAAAGATATCCTGTTTTTAAGAAGAAATTCATCGTCTAATAACATATTTCTCTGTCTATATAATTACACCATAATTTGTTGGTTCAAAATCTTTGTTTATAATCAAATCTTCCATAGTGACTAGTAAATATTATGTAATTTAATCGCAAAACTGCCTGATCCAATTTAGTTATGAATCACTAAGTCTTCTTATAATGAAGTGCAGTGGAATTATATATGCTTACATGATAACAAACAATGACAGTAACAAATTAAACCTTATTCCCAATAAATTTGGATTTGGCTCCCTGAATCATTTCTTCCATCCGTTGTGTCATTTTTTAAATCACAAAAGAATAATAATAATAACAACAACAACAACAACAAACAACAACAACAACAACAACAATTGCACTATAAATGATTGCTTTTCTCTTACTCTAGCAGCACTCTTTTTGACCTGCTTATTGATATTTCTTGTGACGGTTGTCAGGACATGAGATTGAAATGTGTTCCTGTATTGCTTGTATTTGAACATGAGAGTATATAATTTACGTGTTGAATTACTGTTCAATGTACTAACATTTCCTTTCCTATAGTTATTGTTAAAATAACATACTAGTTGAACGCATTTGAGTTATATGTTGCTGCAAATGCTGTTATGTTGAGATTTGCTTTCTCACTCTTGTTTGTGTCTGCAGGTATGTGCAGTGGTACCTGGAAAAGGAGAAGATGGAGCATAGATATTGAAGTCAATTTGTACTCAATTCATCCAAGAACTCCATATGTTTAGACTTCACCAGCCAATAAAAGCTACTACTAGCTTTGTGGATTTTGTAATCCTCATTTACAGATGCCATTTGTGTGACATCTATGTCATGAGTTCTGAATATGACATTTCTATGAACCTTAACCAAAGATGTTGAGAATCCCGAAAATAATTTAGATAATACATATCTTGCATGCTTTATTCTCTATACGTCTCTCTTTGAAATTTGCTTAATTTGACTATCATAGCATAATAGGAATGAGGAAGACGCAGCAATGGTGGATGTCATGACAAAATATAGCTAGCTGATTTAGCTCTTGGTTGATTTAGATAAAAAATCAGAAGATTTTGATAAAAGTTGATAGAATGTGTGATTGAAAAGTTTTTAATCCATAAAATATGTAGTTAAAATTTAATTGTTGGCGATTTTGACTTGGATTTTAATCAGTTTTTTAGTTGAACAAAACATGGGCTTAATCATATATAGTTGATAAAGCTTGCATGATGGTTGACTTCTACTTATTTTAATTTTATGGCTTCTAATAAGAGGCATTCAGCTTCACGTTGATGGCCAGACGTGAGCTTATACGAAAAAGGTGCGAGTCACTTTGTTTGACAATTTTTTTTTGTTTTTATTGTTGACACATAAAAATTCAGCACAAATCAAATGGCCCAAGGAATGAAGCCTAATTGGAGGATCCCCAAATCAGATAGCCCAAAGAACGAAGCCCAATCAGACAATTCAAGATGAAGGCACAAATAGGGAGGCCCATGAACGCGGTAACACCATCGCCTAAGCTTGCGAGTCTCTCAGGATCTGAGCGAATGGAGTGCCATGCAGACGCCCAGAGCTGTTACTCTATTCTCGCCCAAACCTTCGAGTCGCTCAAAGTCTTAGCAAACATGAAGTGTTGTGGTTATCAAGAAGCGCAGTTATCAAAGCAGTTATTAAAGCAGTCCTATCACGTTCCACGATTCAAGGAACTCAATTGAAGACGGTTGAACGACAAAGAGTAATGACAGTAGTTAGAAAAGGCAGTTCCATGACAAGTTGGCCATTACGAGGAAAGTGGGCAGTTATAGAACGATCAAGCAGTTTTTAGGCAGTTGATCACAAAGAGATCATCCAGGGAGTATAAAGGGAAGGAAAGACATAGAGCAAAGGAATCGAATCAAAAAACTCTCGAACGAGAACATGTAATTTTAAATTTCTTAATTTAAATTTAAACACTTCTTTCAGTAACTCGTGTGCTTGCGCCCCGTGGAGGCACTCTGTTTTTACTTTCCGATTGTAAAGTCATAGCCAATAAAGAACACCCCTTTTTGGGACTTTGTCTCAAGAGGTTTGTCCCTTACACAATCGTCTGATCCCTTTTTATGAAGGAGAAGATCGTCTAACATTCATCAGCCAGATACTAGATCAAGAGGTTAGTAATAAATTAATCGCTTTGTTAAAGGAGTATAAAGATTGTTTTACTTGAGAATATGAACAAATGCCTGGTTTAGATAGAGACTTGGTGGAACATAGGTTACCAACTAAGCCTAATTTTAAACCTCATAGACAGCTTCCTAGACGTTTTGCTCCTAATGTACTCCCTGAGATTAAGAAAGAGATAGAGCGATTATTGAAAACAGGCTTTATTAGAACAGTCAGGTATGTCGAATGGTTGTCCAATATCGTACCAGTACTAAAAAAGAATGGTAAACTAAGGGTGTGCATAGACTTTAGGAACTTAAACATAGCTATACCCAAAGATGAGTATCCAATGCCCACGGTGGATTCTTTAGTAGACTCGACTGCCGGATACGTCATGTATTCTTTCATGGATGGGTATTCAGGATACAATCAAATTTATATAACTGAAGAAAACATACACAAAACTGCCTTTAGATGCCCTGGGTCTCTAGAATGTTTTGAATGGGTGGTCATGCCTTTCGGCCTAAAAAATATAGGGGCAACTTATCAAAGGGCAATGAATTTAATCTTTCATGATATGATAGTCAAGTTTGTTGAAGTGTATGTAGATGACATAGTAGTCAAATCCATTAAAGAAGATGACCATTTCGAACAGTTAAGATGTTCGTTTGAGCGAATGAAACAATATAAGCTAAAGTTGAATCCCTTGAAATGTGCATTTGGTGTTAATGCAGGGAATTTTCTTGGTTTCTTGGTACACAAAAGAGGGATTGAACTTGATAAAAATAAAGCGAAGGCCATTTTAGAGGCCAAACCACCTAGCAACAAAAAAGAATTGCAAAGGTTTCTAGGCCAAGTAAACTTTTTAAAACGCTTTATTTCTAACTGTGTAGGGCGAACTAAAGTCTTTTCGCCACTCTTAAAGCTGAAAAATCAGGACGAATTCGTCTGGAAAGAAGAACATCAAAAGGCTTTTGAAAGCCTGAAGACATATTTATCAAGCCCACCAGTGTTGGTGTCACCAATCCAAGGACGGCCAATGAAAGTGAACGTATCGGCTGAAAAAGAATCAATAGCTGGAATGGTCGCACAGGAAGACCAATGTGGTAAAGAAAGGGCAATTTACTACTTAAGTAGACGGTTAACAAAATATGAATGTAATTACTCTGCTATAGAAAAATTATGTCTTGCATTGTATTTCACATGTACAAAATTAAGGGCTTATTTACGGCCCGTAACCGTTTATTTAATTTCTAAAGTAAATTTAGTTAAGTATATGTTCTCGCGCCCTATTTTACACCAAAGGGTAGGCCTTTGGACACTAGCTTTATCAGAATTCGAGATACAATATATACCCCAAAAGGCAGTCAAAAATCAGGCTTTGGCTAACTTTCTAGCCGATCATCCATGCCTTGACATGCCTGAAGAAATTGAATTAGAAATCAATTCGTTCGAGCTAAAACCTTTGGTGTTGTATTTCGATGGGTCAAAAACCTCTAAAAGTGTAGGAGTAGGAGTAGCATTGATTAATCCTTTAGGGATTTGCTATAAGTTCGCATTCACTTTAGACAGGATGTGCACCAACAATCAGGCCGAATATGAAGCCTTAAACGTAGGCCTAGAACTAATGATAGTTATGAGAGTAAAAAATGTGATCGTTAGGGGCGATTCTCAATTGGTAATTCACCAATTGATTGGTGATTTTAAATGCCAAAGTGATTCCATTATAAGTCAACATGAGATCGCCCAAGAATTGTTAGAAGAATTCGACCAAGTAGAACTTCAATGCGTTAATAGGATATATAACGACGTGGCAAATGAGTTGGCCCAAATGACCTCAGGGTACTCAAATGTTTTGAATTGGAAGTCTACTTGTGAGTATGGAACCATATTGCCCGTGACTCAAAGAAGGGCGAGAATGATTGAACTTCACTACATACAAGATGGAGATGCAATGGATTGGAGAACAGAGATTAAAAGGTTCCTTAAAGAACCTAATGGAGGGATTAGTAGGAAAATGAAGTTGTGTTTGCTGAACTATACACTAATAGATGAAGAGTTGTTTAAGAAACGCTCTGATAGTGTATTGCTAAAGTGTGTAAATTTGCAAAAAGCCAAGACGATCATGGCTGAGGTGCACGAAAGGATATGTGAAGCTCATCACGCTGGCCAAAAGATGAGATGGTTAATTATTAGGAGTGGATATTTTTGGCCAAAGATGGGAGAATTATGCGTTCAGTATGCAAAGAGTTGTTTAGCATGCCAAAATCATGGTCCAATACAAAGGGCGCCAGCACGAGAGATGGCACCTATTATTAAACCTTGGCCGTTCAAGGATTGGACGATAGATCTAATAGGGAAGATTTATCCCCCATCGTCCAAGCAATATACTTTTGTTATAGTTGCAACCGACTATTTCATCAAGTGGGTAGAGGCGGTACCTTTGAAAGAGATCACCCAAAAGAATGTCATAGAGTTTATCCGTGATCACATCATTTATAGGTTTGGAATTTCACAAACGTTGATGGTGGATCACGGAACATCTTTGAATGAGGATCAAGTGAACAAATTTTTGAGCGAGTTTGGGATTAAATTAGTAAACTTCACACCATATTACGCTCAATCCAACGGACAAGCAGAATCTTCTAATAAGATTCTAAAAAATATAATCAGAAAGATGATAGATGAAAATGCCAGAAATTGGCACAAATGTCTGAATAAGACCTTGTGGGCTTATAGAACATCACCTCGGTCAAGTACGAAAATTACTCCTTTCCAACTTACTTATGGACAGGAGGCTGTTTTGCCTATGGAAATCAACGTGCAATCGATTAGAGTGTGCTTGTAATATAAGTTAAATGATGATGAGTATACCGAAGCACTAGTTCAAAATTTATTGGGGTGGGACGAATTAAAGTTGGGCGTTTTAGATAGATTGCAAGTTCAAAAACAAAAAATGGCTAAATTTTATAATAAAAAAGTCATAGCCAAGTCGTTCAGCCTGGGCGAATTAGTTTGGAAGACGATACTCCCTTTGGATAGTAAGGACCCAAAGTATGGGAAGTGGTCACCCAATTGGGAAGGACCATACAAAATAAACAGTGTGTTGCCCAATGGAGCGTATCATTTGGAAGATTTAGATGGCACCAAACACGTGAGATTCATTAACGGCAAATATTTGAAAAAATATGTTCCTTCTTTATGGGAATGTGAACAGATAAAAGCATAATCAAAACATGTTGAACGATTAAGGATAACAAGGTCTGAGCGAAATACGTTCAAATAAAGTCCTTTATTATCAAACGTTTATTACAAAGATGCAAAATACAAATAATGGATGCTCTACAAACTACAATTAAAAGTAAGCTAATTTTTCGGTCGATTGCCGAGTAAGAGGGTGGACTGGCCTCGCACCGACTTCCTAAATGCATCGCTGCAATGGCAGGCAAAGAGGATGAGAAGCACTCTCAGCAAGCAAGGTGGCCCGCAAGCATTCCAAAAATTGCCTTCTATCATCGAACCCCCTGTAAAGAACAAAGAGATGATGGGAAGAACTTTGATGGGAAAAACTTTGCTGCTGGCCAAAAAATATTTCCTATATCTCCCATAACAAAGATGATATCAAGAGAAGTAGTAAAATGGGCGGACCAAACAATCCATCTTTATAGAAGACGAATGTTTTGGATTGATTGTCAGAATGCCAAACGATGGCAGCAAATTGGTTTTGAAGAAGAGAATGAAAATGAAGATGGAAGATGGAAAGTGCGAAGCATACGTGCATTTATAGGGGGTGGAGATGAAGAGACAGAATATGAGCAGCCACATTCTGCCTAATAAATGGAATTAAGTAGCCCAAAGTCTTGGGAAAAGAGATGGAAATATCAAGAGAAAATGTGCAAGATTTTTAGCACAAAGCAGTTAAATGCTTGAAGGATTGGCGATTAAAAGACAAACGTCAAATAAATGCACAAGAAGTTAACATAGATGTTCATTAATGATGAACAAAGTTACAAAGGGAAAGTCAAATGCGAAATTACGAAAAAGAAAAAGTTAAGGCGCTATATGTCTTAATTACAATCCGCCCCATACTGAACGAATTCTTTCCCTAAGTTTTTCCCAGTCCTCGTTCTACCAAGAGGAAGTGATGTTCAATTCGTCCACGACATCATCATCAACTTCCAACTTCTTGTACTGCTCGACCAAAGACTTAGTTCGCTCAATTCCCTGGGAGGCGTTACGCTTTTTAGTAGCCATTCTCGCCTTGCAGTCGTCCATTTTGGCTTGAAGTTCCTTCATCTGAGCAGCCAAACTAGCCATCAAAGAGTCTTCAATCATGACTTCGGAAGAGATTTCTTTCAACTTGTCCTCAGCTTTGTTGATCTCCAGATGCAAAGACTCTTTTTCAGATATGGCGCGAAGATATTGAGTACTTTTGGCCTTCAATTCAACATTCTTGGCCAGCAAGGAGAGGACCTCGGAATGGATAACTTTCAACGTCGCTTTAAAATCAGCAAAAAGATTGAGCGATGGAAGTGTCAGTGCTTGCTCCAACTTCGCATTCAAATGCTCAAGCTTATCCTTATGTCTGGCAACACTAGCCTTACCAATGTCCATATCCATGAAGGACACGTACTCAAATATCGACTGCTTGAGGAACTTCATATCTTCCTCTGAAGAAGTAGCAGGACGACCAGTTAGAGCAGGGCGAGATGTCTTGACTTGCCCCCAAGAAGCGAACAAGTCTTGGATGGAATGCACAATCTTATCAGCATCCTGCAAAGAAAATTGCCAATATTGAAGATTCTCACTACAACGAACAAGATGGAAATAAAAGTGAAGTAAAGATTACCTCATCAATAATCTTGGAAGATGGCATATTCTCAGCCAAGTCTGCCACCTGTGGCTCCACCATTTGTGAGGACTTCCCCTTGTTTGAGCGAGAAGATGTTGCCACAACGGGCAGACTCATAGGAGCATCTGCAGAACTCAAAAGCAACAAATCAGAAACCAATAGCACAAGCAAAGGTAAAGCATAAAAAAACTGAATTACCTTCTACTTCAATGTTTGGGGGGTTGACGCCTGGAAAGAAAATGGCTCATCCATTGGTTGTGATGAGGATTCTGGGACTGAAGATGTATCTTTAAGCGAAGTCCCTTCATCAGCTGGTTTAGATGAAGCAGCCTCAGCTGAGGATGATGGAGCGGGAGCTGCCGATGCCAAAACCTTTAAAGGAGAGGCTGAATTTTTCTGAGAAGTCTAAATAAATCATCAGCACACAGAAAAGTTTCAAGTATGGAAAAGTATACTTGTGAGTAAACCAATTTAATTACCTTCCTCCTGATGATAAGAGGGGTATCATCATCATCATCATCATCATCAACATCATCCTCAAGAATGGGAGATGCTGAGGCTGACCGTTTGCGGCTCGGGGCACTTTTGGCTGCAGTAGGCTTGGCAGGGAGAGAAGAAGATGGACTAGCAGACTGTTTAGTGCGACGAGGAGGAGAAGGACTCCGGATGGACAAAGGGGTGACTAAAACAGGAGGAGGGGAAGAAATGCTCGGCTGGTCCAGTGAATGAAAGGCACGATTAGCATCAGTCGCAAACAATCTGCGCTTCACTGACGGCCAGAGCTGTTCAAAAAGGGGATGGATGACATGGCTAGAATTGAAAGGGGCTAATGAAAAATGGCTCGTCACAAGAAGATTGCGAGCATTTATAATCTCTGCTTCCGCCTTATTAATAATATGGAAACGGTCTATCAAGTTCCTTGAATAGCAAGGAGGAACAGGCCAGGTTTGGCTGAAACCAAGTTGGCGAGCAAAAAATTGAGGAGCATATATTTTTACCCCAGCCTTGGCATTGGTCCCAGTTAAAATATCATGAAATAATTCCCTCCCTATTAAAAACTGGATCCAAATGAGCAGAGAGGTGCTCGCGTTGTCTATAGTGGAGGGAGGATGCACATAGTTTGGAGTCAAAAAGGGAGGAAAAGGAAAGAAGGAAGGGATTGAATCCAAAGAATAAAAGAATGAAAAAATGTCCCTTCTAGACATATTTACAGGAGCCAGGGGCTCAATGGCTAGCCCATAGCAGCTAGCAGAAAGATGAGAAATTGATGGAGCACCAAGAAATGAAAAATAGGATCTCAACCACATTTGAGTGAACCAAAGAGGTCCACTGCCAGTGGGAGATGTACCATTCTTCAATTGAGTTTAAAGAGAAGTCATGCCTCTATAGAGGGCAGCCAAAAAGAAAGAACATAAATTCAAAGGCCTGCCACGCTCCAATTCGTGCGCTATGGGTAAATAACTCAGGGAGGGCTTTATGCTTGGCACACACAAAACATGTTTACAAAGCCAAACCAGAAGAAAGGCCACTCGCTCAGTATGGAAAGGCTCAGCACTCGAATGGTTATGAAGGGTTTGCAGGCTTGAATAAGACTCGGTGAGGTTTCTACCAAACTTTGGGGCGCCACCAGAAACCAAGATACCAGGAAAAATGGTATCACCCAAAGGTGGCAGATTCACTAGGGCCCCAACATCCCTTAAAGTAATAGACATGGGGCCAAGAGGGAAAACAAAGGTATTATACTCAGAAGACCAAAAACTCAAAGGGATCGAAAAAAGTGCTGAATCAAAGTAGGGGGTTGAAGAGAGATTTCTAACAAATCAGAAATCCTAGTATTATCAAAAAGCGCCTTAGTAGGACCATGGTCCACAAGGCGAGCATGCCACCTACGGAAAACTACATCAGATTTAGACCAAGTGCGAATACCTCTTTCGCGAAGTGGCCCCAGCGGCAGAGAGTTTAGAAATGGAGGGCCTTGAGTACAAGGAAACAGCTGGCCCACCGCCGCTTGTTCGACTGCCTCTGCATTGTTGAAGAAAGGACCTAGGTAGAACTCATTGAGTTCGACATTGGCAGGCGCGAGAAAGTTCGGAGTTATGTATGGACGATTAAGGAGTTTCTGAAAGTCTTCAAAACTAAAGGAGTCGCCAGATTGAGATTGTGAAGTAGCCATTAGGGATGAAACAGAGTTTTTCAGAGTTACGTAGCCGGGAAGCAAAGAGATGAACAGTAAATTGTGGGAGAGAAACGCGAAAAAGTGAGGCGTGATTTAATGGTGCAGTGAAATGACGTATTTGGGGGTTATAAGGGTTTGCAAAACATCGCACCTTTTCAAGCTATGGAAGAAAACAATGATTGAAATTTTTGGGAATTTCGAATGTTGCTGGAAACACAAAGTGAATATGGCAAAATTTAATAATTGGTATTAATTCTGCCATATTGGAGGGTAATCGTTGTTGACACATAAAAATTCAGCCCAAATCGAACGGCCCAACGAATGAAGCCCAATTGGAGGATCCCCAAATCAGATAGCCCAAAGAACGAAGCCCAATCAGACAATTCAAGATGAAGACCCAAATAGGGAGGCCCATGAACGCGGTAACACCATCACCCAAGCTTGCGAGTCGCCCAGGATCTGAGCGAATAGAGTGCCATACAGTCGCCCAGAGCTGTTACTCTATTCTCGCCCAAACCTTCGAGTCGCCCAAGGTCTTAGCAAACATGAAGTATTGTGGTTATCAAGAAGCGCAGTTATCAAAGCAATTATTAAAGCAGCCCTATCACTTTCCACGATTCAAGGAACTCAATTAAAGACGGTTGAACGACAAAGAGTAATGACAGTAGTTAGAAAAGGCAGTTCTATGACAAGTTGGCCATTACGAGAAAAGTGGGCAGTTATAGAACGATCAAACAGTTTTTAGGCGGTTGATCACAAAGAGATCATCCAGGGAGTATAAAGGGAAGGAAAGACATAGAGCAAAGGGATCGAATAAAAAAACTTTCGAACAGAGAACATGTAATGTTAAATTTCTTAATTTAGATTTAAACACTTCTTTCAGTAACTCGTGTGCTTGCGCCCCGTGGAGGCATTCTGTTTTTACTTTCCGATTGTAAAGTCATAGCCAATAAAAAACACCCCTTTTTGGGATTTTGTCTCAAGAGGTTTGTCCCTTACACAATCGTCTGATCCCTTTTTAATTGTTAGTGACGAACCCGCGCGAAACACTTATTTTAAAGTTCAATCAAGCAAAATGTTTAACCATTATTAAAACTTAAAAAAATGAAATTAGTCCAACAAAAATTCAACCTACCCCAAAACCAGTCCATGATGAAGCATTGTTGGATTGATTTATTTATAAGTTTGAAATTATGTTTTTGTTAAAAACTTGACATACATGTAATAAGTTCTTATAAATTTTCAAAGTTTGCGTATTTTATCTACGTAAAACAAATATTATGTCTTAACTTGTAAGGTTTAAAGCTTAGCCTTCATGTCTTGTGTATTTAGAATTTTGACCATACCATATGGGTCAAGACAAGCAACATTATAAATTAATGGTTCCTATATATTCAAAATGACAAATATCCAAACCCTAAAAAGTAGGAATCACACACCTTTCGAATTTCGTAAAAGTGGCGCTTTCACCTTCCTCTCCCCACCCCCAAAATTTGAGCCCCATTTTTATTGTGAAAAATGAGGTGTGTAATTGTGATTTTTGGAGAATGGTATGTTAAAAATTATGAATTTACGTGTAAAATTATTTTATTGGGAGAATATATAGTCGAAAATGAATTTGTTAGAAAATAGAACTCAAACAAGGGCTAAATTCATTCTTCTCTCTTGCTAATAATTATAATTTCAGTAAGTGTTCCAAACACAAATTTATTTTATCATTGTATCAATCATTGATTTCGTAACCATTTTCTTAATTTTAACCATTTACATAATGAATGATTGTGCTTAAAAGGGCATTTTTTGACTTTAAATGACGACCATATATTTGTCTTTCAATTGACCATTACAATTCTTTGTGATTTTAGAATCGATGAAGATACATTTGGTAATCAATGGCGCATGAAAGTAGTGCCAAAAGTTATGAAGATGCTTGCTATCAGACGTTTTAGACAATAAAAGACAATTCGAGGTACTTTATTTTCTATCTCATCTTTCACATATGAAATCAATAGTAGCAGCAAAATCTGTAATCCCTCACAGTAGACATTGATCAAGTTTTTTGTTCATGGCAGTGCCTTTCAAGAAATTCATTAGTTTAGAATTAAACCTTTTCTTTTTAATTCTTCTCGAGGATTTGGGGATTTTGAAGCTATCTAAACAGCCTATTTGATATCCCAGGTAACATTTGCCTTGTTCATGTCCAGAATTAAAGCCCCCGTTTGATTTCCTTCTTATAAGAATTAGAATGAAAAATATAGTCGTTACGGGATCCACATAAGGGAGAGGAGGTCAAATATGGTGATTTGATGTGATGGACAACGATCATATTTTTCATTTTTTTGGCCAAAGAATGGGAAATAAACGGGGCCTTTATATGGATGTTTATCCTTAAGCCCCCATTTGGCCCCTATTATTTGAATTTATAATGGGGGAATAGTATTTTTTTGTAACGGATGATTGTAAAAGAATGAAAAGTTTTTGATTTGCTTGAAATATTATTTTATTGAATATTGTGTGGTTGAAAATAAGAGAGAGAAATTTAAATTGAATTGATGAATTTTAAAGGGGGCCAAACGGGGGCTAAACCTTTCCGCATTTGAGCTATGTAGCTTCAGCATATTAGACCAAAACCAGCTACTATTTTTGCGTCGGAGCCAAGAAAATAACTAGGATTTAAATAAAAGCTATCATGTATGTACATAGGTATTACTAAAAAACACTAAACAGCTCACAATACAAACGAAACAGAATGACTATATAGAATTATGTCGATTTACCTCTAATGGAAAAGGTATAGTTTATAGACAAAAAATGTGAACTGTATTTGTATTATCACCTTGGTGTAATGGTGGGAATAACTCCACTGACAAGATCACTGCTTGAGATATCTTGTGAAACGTGTGAATGCATTAGTTTATTCGATGAAGATGGTGGAGTGATATCCTTTTCGGGATCAATGTCTATAGATTCGAATATCTTGGTGTCCGAATCAGGTATCATGAGCCATATGTTCTCGAGTTCTCTAACCACTTCTGCCACTGAAGGTCGAGAATCTGTCTCGTCTTGACAGCACTTAAGAGCTAGTTTTATGAATTTCTCCACGCATTCAAAGGGATAAGATCCCATTCTTTCATCGATGACAGAAAATATCATACTCGAACGATATGCAATGTTGACCTGCACAGATAGACCAAATATTAAGCTTCAAATGTTTAGTTGCAATTTTTATTTTTATTATTATTTTTTTTGGGGGGGGGGGGGAAAAATATTTTGTAGGGTGGACATTGAAATAAATCATGCTATGTTATGAACATTAACATCATAAAACCTTAATATTTGGTTTTGTTTTCATATTGATGAAAATTAACTACTGACATCCTATTTGATTGGCATTAAACATCATAAAACGGTTATTAATTGCTAATGACATCCTATTCGATAGCCATTAAACTCTTTGCCTCTTGACTCTATACCTCTTCCAAGTTCCCGAGCCGGGTTTTAAAAGTTAAAACAGTAAAGAGAACAACAATGAGAAAGCATTTAACAATTATAAACTAGTATGACTGACAAATTTATAGAGTGATGTTCTTTATTCTAGTAAACTAAGAGAAAAATGGATTGTAATAATACATCACCTCCCGAACAATATTTTTCCCATGTGAAATTGGGTGCATCCCTGTCAACAGTTCGAGAAAGACAACACCAAGGCTGTAAACATCACTTTTGTCCGTCAACTTGTACGTTAAAAAATACTCTGGATCAAGATATCCCTGTAGTGATCAAGCATGCGCATTTGTTAATGACACGTAAATTTATTTTGTTCGTCACAATATTGAAATTGAAAAACATAAATAAGGAAATAATAACTAGATGCTGCATTTTCAAATAAATATTCAAACTTGCATTTGTAAATAACATTACCGGAGTCCCCTTTACAACCGTTGATACATAAGAAGGGATGCCTCCTTCAAGCTCAGGAACTGGAGCTAACCGTGACAGTCCAAAATCAGCAACCTTTGCGATAAACTTACGGTCCAGTAATATGTTGGTTGACTTGATATCCCGATGAAATATTGGAGGATTTGCTTCCGTATGTAGGTAAAGAATGCCTTTGGCTGAATCCAGTGCAATTTTTACTCTCATAGTGAAACTCAAAGGCAATTTGGTCTTTCCTGCATATCTCAAACATTGAAGTCTTGTTAAATCAGTAAAATTTTTCTGTTACTTGTCTACTTTTGGACTCGCTTGAATACTTAAATGACTCGTTAAGAACTTGAGGAACACGTGCTTAAGAACGTTTTTGGAATCAAAATGTAATCCTAAAACGAAAAGTTGGGTTAAATTACAGTACGACGATTATGTGGGTTCGAAGGACAGAAATAAGAAAACAAAATTGTAAGTCGCACATTACCCAATTTACATGTTATTTAAAGTGTGTGTGTATGATCTAGTCTGAAGAAGTATAGAGGTTTGCAGTCTCGTAAGCAACAAAAGGACAGACTAAGAGACCATGAATTTGAGAAATAAACACAAAAGGTCAATTTGAAAAAGAGCACTTTACCAGGTAGGTGATCTCTCAAGGTACCATTAGACATGAACTCATAGATCAACATCTGCATAATGAAAAGCACAGTAAACATAAGATGGAGGAGAGAAAAACTATTTAAAAATTTAGCCTTTTGAAATGAAATGTCAATACTTTGTATTGTGATCCAATCACATGATTTTCCTACAATAAACCCTTATTTTTATCAGTTTGTTTCTTATAGGGAGCGGAAGAAATCTTTCGATCTTTATTAGCTACTCCATCTTTCCCCTCTCTGTTAATCTGATTTGAATGTTCAATTTTTTATCACTTGCAAATGGATGGTCAAAGCTGATTAATTTTAGACTGTAAAATAAACTGAAATTAAAAGATAATGAATGCAAAACTAGGATGAAATAAGATACCCGCTGGACAGACACAAAGTCATGGCTCCGATAGGTTCTATTATGATTCCAGTGAAGTCTTCAAGAGTGATATACAACTTATTAATAGCTATTTAAGACTTCAAACACATACTACCATTCATTTTTTTCCACTTCAGACTTTGTTTAGAGGTTCATTTCGGATTCAAAAGTTTTTCATTTGCTAAGAAAAACGGAGTTGCTTTTAGTTCTAAACTCATAGCATTGATCAATAGCAAATTAATAAGGCAAGCATTAAAAAAATAATAATTCTAAAACATGCTGGCTGATACAGAAAAATCCCAGCATTATGGAATAACCAAAGTAATACATCTAATAAAGAAAGAATGCATACAGTATCTGCAATTTTGGCATTTCAGAAAGCTCTGGCGGAAGAGATCCCAATAAGTTGTTATTGTCAAGTATCCTTCAAGGTTTCAGTTTATCAACTAAAATCAGATGTTCAAGAAGCAGGGTAAGGTTTAAAGGATTCATATCTTTAACTCACAAGCAAACAAGCTCTGGAAGTCTGGACAACTGTGGTGGTATTTGCCCACTAAGTGAATTATTGTTCATGTGGCTGTTCAAGTAAGAACAATTAGAAGGAAAATGCATTAACAACGTCGAAGAGGCAGCAACAGCATAGGTCCCTATACCTCGGAAACAGCTTCTCAAAGAAAAAACAGAAATGCCTAGAAATAATGAAGAATGTTTACAAGTGCTTTGCATTGCTCAGGTTAGCAAATGATGTGGGTATAGATACAGATATTTTGTTCTCGTCAATTTGTATCCTGTCCAAGATTGGAAGAAAACCAATCTCATCGGGCAAGGAACCTGTCAATTGATTTCCATTCAGAAGCCTGGAACCAAAGAAAGGAAAGCACAAGTAAAAACATAATGGTTCAGATCATGGTGAAGCCTCTGTCGAGAATTAGCAAATAATATAATGGATTGCTTAGGAGGATTTATAAGGTTTCCCCTACTTCAATGAGCATCTAGTCAAAAATTAAGCAAAGTAGAAGAGAAAGGAACTGTGAAAAGGATAATCTAGTAAAGAACTGCTTCAACTTACAACAATTTTAACGTTGTAATGTTGCCTATCACCTTAGGTATACTCCCAGTAATTTTGTTCCACATAAAGTCCCTTTGAGAACAATAAAAAATAATTAATTTAAAAGGGAAGGCAACACAGATAGGTAGAGAAAATTTTGGAGGTAACATTCTGAGAAAAATAAATAAGCACAAATAAAAAAGAGGTGTGTATTAAATATCTAACTTACAGTATCTCCAAATAAGATAACTGTCCAAGTTGTGGAGATAAGCTTCCTGATAGATTCCTATTTAGTAGGAACCTGTTGTTGAAAACAAAAAGGAAGACAGTAATGCTCAGTTACTAATTATACGGTTAGCAATATACAGATTTTGTAAAATGTTTCCAAAGAAAGTCTGGCATATCCACAATTTAAAACTATTAAGCATCTTCCTTGGAATCTCACTCAGGTAAATTTGAACTGTGATGGGTTTTTCTGATACCTAATAAATCATAGGTTATGATGTTAACGTGGGTTTATTATTTCATAGGCATAGGCCGACGAATAAAACAAGTCCAACAATCAAGTCCATGAGCTCCACCTGGTCTAATTGTATTCCCTCTTGAATGGCTTGAATCTTGACCTGTTTAAGTTTCTTAGACGTTCAACTTAAAGCCTAACCCTAGAGTATATATAAGGCTATAACCCTAATCACTTTCTAGTATGATTTGGGTCGTTTTTGTGTGAGAAAAAGAGAAATTCGGCCGCCCCCTTTGGTGTGTGAAAAACAGCCCCTAGAAGTATCCAAAATGCTTGTTTACTTAGTGTAATTAATTGTTCCTTCATAGCCTACCTTTGTGGTATTTTCTCCTAATCTTCGTGGCCACAAATCATCACCGTTTCTTGTCTTACGTGGTAAGATTGAATATCAATCGAGGTGAATAATATTGGTTGTGGATCGAAGCCAGTTGAATTGGTTGTTGGTAGAAAAAGGTACGTTGAACTGAGCCCCAAAAACCATCGATTTGAAGATCCTTAGAGATAGCTTCTCCAACATTTTAATGGGAAAGGGATTTTTTTCAATTTGGCAATAAAAGATGAAGGATATTTTGGCCCAACAAAAAAATTCATAAGCCATAGATGACAAATTTCCTGGAAACTTAATAGAAGCACAAAAAGAAGTGTATGATGAACTTGCGTACACTTCAATTATGTTACACCTATCTGATACTGTTTTGAAAAAACTAGGAAAACTTGAATCTACTAAAGAACTTTGAAAAAAGTTGGAGGACTTAGATTTGCTTAAATCCGCTTTTAATAAATTGTACTTGCTTGAACGATTTTTCAACTTTAAAATGAATTTTTCAAAGGATTTTGACGACAATCTGGATGTCTTTAACAATTTAGTTCAAAATATTGTTAATTGTGATGAAAATGTCTCTAAAACATATAAGGCTATTAACCTGCTAAATTCCATGTCAGATTCATATAAAGAGGTTAAAAATGCAATTAAATACGATTGGGACACCTTAACACTCGAGATTGTCTTAGACTTACTTAGGAGTAAGTAGATGGAAATTAAGGCTAAAAAAGAGGATAAGAGGAGTGGTGAGTTACATTTGATGAGGAATATGATGAAGTTTAAGCAAATGAATTTTAGTAGAGCTCAAGACGGTAGTGATTCAAGTAGTGACTCGAGTAATGAGAGTAATAAGAAGAAGGGCAAGGGCGGGACAAGTCTAGTGGTAGACGGTGTTATAGCTGTGGTAAATCTAGGCACTCTCATAGAGAGCTTCCGCAACAAACTATTCTTTACATGTACAGTTCCCATATCACAGAAGTCTATATATTTTCATCGAACTTTTTAGACGATAGAAAGGTTACCTTTATCACATTAACATCCCTTTTCAGGACCAAGTCATGGTAACCTGTTGATCTCATGAACACGACCCCAAAGGAAAAAGTCGGCCTACAAAAGTGTATCCCTAAAGATAGTCTTTTACTTATGAAGATGAATTTTGACACCAAGTGATACAGAATCAGATAAGAACATAAATGCGCAGTTATACAATTTTAATAATTTGGAAGCAATAAAAGTACATTGTACCTTTAACATACTTAATATCTGCAAATTATGATACAGTAAAAAAAAGGAGGGGGAAGGACTAAAATCATACAATTCTTTGACATGAAGATAACCATCATCCATTGTCCTGTTATGGCAATAAACCCCTGTCCATTTTGAATTACATGGATCCCCCCTGTTCCAATTGTGAAGATTCCGATTTGGGTCTGTCAAACTTCTTTGGATGTTTCGCAATGCATTCACTGCAGAAAATATTAAAGATAGGCTGTGATCTTATATCAAAAGACATCACCATCTCATTATTAAACTCTTAAATTCCATGTCCGAGTACCATAGTAAGAATCTTCATTAGATATTCAATTACATTAGGTTTCAAAACCTCATTAATGGTGGTAAGCATTTCAAATGTAGGTAAAATGAGGGACATTGGTTAACACAGAATGTTAAGACTTGGAGTCTATCTTAATAAGGTCAATCTTATTAAAAGGAGTAGCACAAAATCTTTTTAAGTTGGTCAATATTTCGATATTTAACCAATGTGAAATTTTTATCTCTTAACATGCTCCCGCAAGATGGTGGCTCGTTTGAGCAGACAAATCTTGAAATTCGTATACTCATTTATTGTGTCTTAATAGGATCGAATCGCTCGTTAGAGTTTAATGGGCTCTGATACCATATTAAGACTGGAATCCATCTTAATAAGATCAACTTTATTAAACGGAGTAGTCAAAGACCTTTTTAAGTTGGTCAATATTTCGGTATTTAACCGATGTGAAATTTTTATCTCTTAACACAGAAAAGGAAAACATGTTGATAGTAAATGTGTGTCATTGAGTTTTAGTGTAATTCTGAATTAAATAGAAATCCATTCTACATTCATTTTAAACGTAACTAGTGATAAAATTGTAGCACAATTTATTTATTTTTATCAATGTTTGGAGTGTGAGTAGTTCTTGATCAAAGAAACCGCTATTATATCCAAGTTATGGGAAAAATAACATGGTAATTTACTGTCTAATTTGAACCTTATGACAATTTTATTCGTTAGAAATTCAACAATGCACCAGCATTAAGTCTTGTCACTAATTTATACTTTCTCCGTTCCATTTATGTATGTTTGTTTTGTTTTTCACACAGATTAAGAAATCTTATTTAATTTTATAAAAGAAATAATTTTCACTAAAAAATTTCCTAGTTTATCCCTATTTAGTTTTCAACAACTAGTAGTAAATTATTGTTGGAATTAGTAAAGACTCTGAAAATTGATTTCAAGAAGTAGGAAAATTAAGTGGAAACAAATTGATTGTAACTAGACAAATTAAATAAGGGTATATTAGTAAAGAAACAAAACAAAATATTCTAAATTAAGAAATAAAACTATATTTTTGGGACAAGAAAAAAAAAAAACTAAACCTATATAAATGGGACGAAGGGAGTATTATCAAGGATGCCCAAACACAATGAGAAGCCTTGATTTTCTTATGCTTACTTATTCGCCCATAAAAGTTAAGGCCCCGTTTTGTTTGTGTTTCAGTTTTAAGTTTTGAGTTCATTTTTATATTTCTCTTTTGAGGATTTGTTTTAAAATTGTTAAAAAAGGCTTTTGGTTTGTCATTTTAAAAAACTATTTCTCAAAGCAGAAAAGCAGAGAACACAATTGGTTAAAATTTTTAAAAAATTGTATTTCACGAAATTTGATTATTCAGTACAATAGAACATTTATATGTTACATATTATCAAGTAATATTTACATATTAAAGTTTGTGAATTTTACAATATTTTTTTTTGGCTACAGAAAAGTAAAATAATAATAAATTGGGTAGGCAATATGTAGGAAATAAAAAGTAATGACTTTGCTGAGAATATTTTTGTTTAAGTTCATTTAAATATTTTTTTAGAATTTTTATGTAAATAATTATTTATTTTTTATAATTTTTTTCAGATTTTTTTTTTCACTTTTTAGAATTTCATGTTCTTAGAAATTATTTTTCTAGAATTTTAGATTCTATTCTTTCCAAATTTTTATTTATTTTTATTTGTTAGAATTATCATTTTTTTGGATTTTTAATTTTTAGAATTTTATTTAAATAAACATTAATTTTCCATATTTTTAGTGTTTTCAAAATTATATGTTATAATTTTACCATATTTTCAAAAATGCATTTTCAAGAATAACACATCAAACAAGTTTGGGTGTTTTGCAAAATTGAAAACAATTTGAAAACAGCAAATTAAATGCATCCTATGTAGAAAAGAGAAATTAAAACTTCGTTTGTTTTGTTAAATCCAATTTAAGTAAAAATCCTAGAATTACAACTAGAGAAAAATAGTAACAAAATGATAGATCATGATCTCCATCGTATTTTCCCACGATCAAGTGTCATCTTTCCCTTATCAGAGGAATAAGTAATTGCACATAATATAACACATGATTGATGATCCTAAGCATGCTCAAACTAACTCAAAAGTAGGCTTGGGAATCGAGTGGATCGGTCCGGATATTTCAATACCCAAAATCACCCATTATACTTTGGATATTTCGCAAATGGGATCCTTCGGATCTTTGTAAATATTGGAACCAAACCAACCCCGAACCATCGGTTCAGGCTTTGGTTCTACCCGTAACATTTTTATATACATTTATTTAATAAATATTTCACATAGACCCTTTTGGTACATATATCTAATATGCTATTATTCGAAAATATTTGTGCAATGAAAAAAATTCAATTAAGAAATTTCAAGGAGCAAAATATTGGATACTAAATACCACGAAGATAGGAGAAAATAAAATAAAGATAAAAAATGAAATTATAATTTAAAAAAAATTATTTTTCTTAATAAGTCTTATTTGATCAGAGGCATACTAGGCATATAATTTAATTATGAACAATGCTTAAATTTTTCTATTTTTAAAACAAATTGATATAAAAAATACTAATTAAATACATAACTATTATAGTATCAAAAAAATTACGGTCCACATATTGAACTCGCTCCGTTTGAATAAAAATTAAAAAGTATATATTTAAAAAAGAGAATCGCGAACTCAAGATAACAAAAAATGTATAACACAACGCAAGCAATGAATATATCAAATTAAATTGTCATGCATTATGAAAAAAAAAAAATCACTTAAATTTATTAACAACACAAGAAAGTAAAAAACTTGAATTGCAAGGAATAAACTTTTTGATTCGTCAACTTATACCACAATTCGTTTGAAATTTTTGATTTATAAAAAATCAAATTGTAAACATTAATATATAATAACATATGAAATGCAACAATCTGATGTAAGACGAGATGTAAAAAGGTAAGAGCCAATCTTATTTTTCAGGGTTAGAGTTTAGAGTTTTAGACTAATTACTACCAAAATTAGGATTTTTAGGTTTTATATATTTTTTAGCCTATAAATTGTAAATAATTTTTTTTTTTAAAATAAAAATCGGTTACACTCGAATATTCACGGTTCTGTTTCAGGAACCAAGAATCAAATCGAACCCAGTCGGTTATCGGTTCTCAGTTTCGGTTCCTAATTTATTTTTTGGGGGAACCAAATCAGAACCTCCGATTTTGGTTTGAAAGATTCGGTTCCGATTAAAATGTCCATGCCTACTCAAAAGTAGGCGGCGAAAAAATACAAATCACCTTCATTGGGATGCGTCAGTTGTCTATCTGCTCCTCCTATAAGCAGCAGCAAACACCAGCATAAACACAATTAAACTTGCTCCCGTTTTAGAGAAAGTTGGCTGGGAACTCTCAAGAACGCCCATTTTCCCAAGATTGTCAAATGTCTTGATACTTGTCTCCCACCTTCTAAATCAACATAAATCGAATAAAGAAAAAGTCAAATTTTCAACTAAACCAAAGGAACCCCTCTAAAAAGCTGAAAGGAGTAAACCAAGGACAGACAAAGGAAAGAATAGTGGATACAAAGGTACAAGTTACACAACCCAATATTCTAACGTAACAAATACCAAAAAGTACAGTAACATTCTTAACAACAAAAGGGGCCACCAAGAAAATAGAATAATGTGGAATATAAATTTATTGGTGCTGCAGATATTTTGCAGTCTGAAAAATGGGCCTTGAATTTTACAAATCCAGAGGTTTTGGAGTACAATTGGGTTGACCTGGTCGCCATTGGAAGGTGGTGAAGATGGGTATGTAGATGAATTTTGATGGCGAGAATGATGAGCACAGCAGCCATATATTTTAAATATTAAATTGAGTCCACAAAATTTGCTTGCCAGTTTACATCATTTAATTTGATGGAACTGTTTTCTTGACTTTTGCATCAGTTTTAGCGGAATGCCATTAATTAAAACTCAATTATAAGCACCATGATAACGAAATATGAAAGAGTAGTAGTCTACATGATAATTGAGTGTAATTAAATAATAAATTCACTCAAATATAATGTTTCGTAATTCATTTAATTGAATATATCAGGTATGATTATTTAATTTGGTGTTCTAGTAAATACTATATACCATCATTCGATATGAAAGGAGGATAGGGGAATCTTCTCAGTTCGCTATTCATGTTCAAGAATTGGTTAAATAAATCCTTGAGGATCTCAAATGAATTAGGAGGTCTGTGATTCGTGTTTCACTAGGAAACCTTCTTAGTCCCTATTTGGGGAAAATTGAAATCTAAATTTTTATTAAAGTTAAAGTTAACAATTAATTTAGTCACATATTTTATAGAATCCATAATTTTTTCAATCATACATTATCAACTTTTATAAAAAAAATAAAAATAAATAAATAATAAAATATTAAAAATCTTATTTTAATATTCACCAAACACGAGCTTAAGAGAATTTTGCAATTAAGCTATGGCTTTTATTCTTTTATTAAAATTTCAACTTTTATTGTGTGAATGTATGGTTGAAAATGAGTATGTAAAATAAAGAGTTTTTTTGGATAATGGCTGTCATACAGGGACTTTGTTGCATCATATTTTAACCATCTCATCGGAACTCGATGGTAATCATTGGCATTCAATCATCATCATTTGAGTAACCTAGTAACCTAATCTTGAACTTAAAATCGAGATTGTAGGTCTCTACCAAGTTTGAATAAAATATAACGGGTTTGAGGTTGAATAAATTCGAATTGAACATAACTAAGAATCTAAAACCCCAATTTGGTTGTTGTAACTAAAAATTATAGATTTTGTGGTTAATGTAACCGTCAAAACTCGACTTTAGATGGACCATGACTTACCGTTAGGGAGCTTGGATGAAGCTCAAGTGGCTTGAATAATAATAATAATAATCTCATTAAGCCCTGTTTGATATTTATTAACATTTTTTTTTTCAAATTCATTTCTAACTACACATTCACACAATAAAATATTTTATATGTGAACTCAAAACTTTTGTCATACTTGTTAACCACTCTTTTTCAAAAAATCAATATTTTAAAATTCATTTTTCTCCAAGTAAACTCATTTTAATGGATGTATAAAGGGGCTGAAAATGAAATTATAAATAGTTCAATAATCAATTTAATAAATTTGTCCAAACTCTAGATTGTTAAAAGCAAAAAGTGTTTATAAATGTTTTAAATTACAAATAAATATAAATGAGAGTTAGATAAGTGAATATCATTTGAAATATATAAATAAATTTATTTATTTATTTATAAATAATTTATAAATATGAACCAAATATAGCTAAGATTTAATATTTTTCGAGTAATGCTAAACAGACCCCAAAAGCCCAAGGTTCAATCCTACTCACTTAGAACTCTAATAAACAACCAATTAGGACCATTACAACTTGACAATGACAATGACATCATAATTATTATTTTTTTCCAGAATTAAGCCACTTGACCCGTACCGATGACCACGGGGACGACCACACCCTCACATGGGACGAGTGGATCTCGCGTGTAGCTTGGTCCTTATCTTCAAGTGTAAACTAAGAATAACAATTAACCCAAAAATTAGAAAGACGTTCTTTGATTGGTTAGATATCTGTTGCTCTCACGGGAATGGATGAAATGAATAGAAATTCCACGTGTAAAGTTCCAATTAGGTAGATTCAGATACTGTGGTGGCCCACAATGTTGGATAATCTTCTAAGGGAAAAATTCATAAACCATGCTTTAAGTATGGCTAATTCAAATTCAAGGCCTAAAGTTCTAAAATGCAAAAATTAGGTTTCTGTTAATTAATTAAAAATATTTTATTAATGAAGCGTATTAGAGCCACAGTTATAAGATTTATGGTCACAAATGTGTACTTTAACATAACAATGTCACATATTATAAAAATAATTGGTCACGGATTCTTTCATTGGTCACAAATAAAAAATATTATAGGTCACAGTTTTTCAAATTAATTGGTCACAAATTATTTTTAAATCAAAGTTATCGAATTTTTAGGTCACATATTTTCAAATTAGTTTGTTGCAGATTATTTTTAAGTCACAAGTTATCAAATTTTTAGGTTACAGATAACTAAATAATTGGTCACATACAACTGCTGCCGCCGCCACCACTACAATCTCCACTGCAATCGCCACCACCCGCACTTTGACATAGTCTCTAGCACCACAACATCAACACCACACCACCACGACCACCACCATTGTCGACTGCCACCACCGTTGTCAACACCCCGACCTGCACCACCAACAAAACCACTGTCAAATCCACCATCGCCGCTAACATCCCTCCCTACACAACCAACAAAAACAACCTAAAACCACACCACAACTAAAACACCCCCAAATCACTGCCAATTCAACCACCATAGACGCCACCACAAAACCTCCACCACACAAACACCATCACCACCACCACCACCACCACCACACAAAACCCCGTCCAAACGCCACCCAACCACAGAACCGCCATCGCCACCACCGTCCACCCCCTCACCATCACCGCCAGCAACCTCCTCAGATCCGAAAGAGAGAAAAAAAACACAAACCCCCTCCCCAAGCTGGCAATAGTCGGCATGGAAGAATGTAGCATCGCGAATCGTTCTTCGAAGATCGAAAAGTGGCGCTACTGAGCCACCGAGTGAGGTTGAGTAGAGAGAGAGAGAAGATAAACAGAACGCCGCTGGTCAGGTTGCTGCAGACGTCGTCGCCGTCGTGAAAGCTACCAAATTCGGTGGTGTTTTCTGATAGAGAGAAGTAGAGAATGCGGTAGAGAGAGAAGGATAAATATTAGGGTTTGAAAATGAATTGAGGGAAATATTTAAGATTTAAATTATTATATCAAAACCTGATTTTTGCTTAAGGAAACTTCGACCCTGATATTTAAGATTTAAATTATTATATCAAAAACCTGATTTTTACTCATCATCATTTGAGTAACCTACTAACCTAATCTTGAACTTAAAATCGAGATTGTAGGTCTCTAACAAGTTTGAATAAAATATAATGAGTTTGAGGTTGAACAAATTCGAATTCAACATAAACTAAGAATCTAAAACTCCAATTTGGTTGTTTTAACTAAAAATTATAGATTTTGTGATGAACGTAACTGTCAAAACTCGACTTTAGATTGACCATAACTTACCGTTAGGGAGCTTGGATGAAGCTCAAGTCGCTTGAATAATAATAATAATAATAATAATAATAATAATAATAATAATAATAATAATAATAATAATAATAATAATAATAATCTCATTAAGCCCTGTTTGATATTTATTAATATTTTTTTTT